>NC_047579.1:21353441-21653441 GCF_011004845.1 Esox lucius | reverse complement strand
CTAACAGCAACACGCCATAGGCACTTAGCAAACTCCCTCTAAGAACTGTAGCTAGCTCATCAGGTATCTCACAGGTTCACAGTCCTCTGTCACACACAGGAGTGGAGCCAAAAGAGGCTGATGCCTGCCAAAAACCCCACCTTATACAGCTCAGGAAAAAATTAAGAGACCACTCCTAATTTTTCTCAAATCAGCATCTCTACATCTATGGCAGACATTCCATTCAAGTCTGTTAAATTCCAACACAGGCACAACTAATTTTACTAAATGAGGTACTGATTAGGTAATTACCTGAACCAAATCTAATTTAACGAGGAAAGTATAAAAACCACTGCTGTGGTCATCACTATCCTCTTGCAATAGGACCAGCTGGATGGCAAAAGCAGTGCAAGTAGTAACTCAAAGGTAATTTGAATAAAAAAACAACTATTCAGCATAACAAAAGAGTTGAAAAGAAAAGCTTTGAGCGAATAAAAGAAGGGTTCAAGAATAAAACAAAACTGTCTCGCACCCTCTGTGAAATATGGTGGAGGTTCTGTGATGATCTGGGGATGGTTCAGCAATGATGGAATTGGGCAGATTTGTCTTTGTGAAGGACACATGAATCAAGCCAAGTACAAGGTTATCCTGGAAGAACACCTGCTTCCTTCTGCTCTGACAATGTTCCCCAACTCTGAGAATATTTTTCCCAGTAGGACAATGCTCCATGCCACACAGCCAGGTCAATCAAGGTGTGGATAGAGGACCACCAGATCAAGACCCTATCATGGCCAGCCCAATCTCCAGACCTGAACCCCATTGAGGAGTGGCATAAAGTCACCCAAGAGTAATGTGACAGGCTGGTGGAGAGCATGCCAAGATGCATGAAAGCATGTAATTACAAATCTGTGTTATTCCACAAAATACTGATTTTTGAACACTTCCTAAGTTGAAACATGAGTATTTTTTTGTTGAAAAATGAATATGAATTTGTTTTATTTGCGTTATTTGAGGTCTGAAAACAATGCATATTTTTGGGGTTATTTTGACCAGTTGTTATTTTCTACAGATAAATACTCTAAATGACAATATTGTTATTTGGAATTTGTGAGTAATGTTGTCAGTAGATTATAAAATAAAACAAAACTGTTAATTTTACTCAAACACATACCTATGAATAGTAAAACCAGAGAAACTGATAATTTTGCAGTGGCCTCTTAATATTCTTCCAGAGCTGTATAAGCTACGGCCCAGGGAACCCTAGACACACTGCTGCTGTCCAACAAACCCCCCCAGATTTGTCACCTCACTATGGGACATCCCACCTGGATAAACAGCCCCACCCAAATGTGATGAGAAATGCATGAACATGAACACCTGAGAACTTAAAGTAATGCACTTTACAGAAAAACAGGGTCGCCACAATATCAATAATTTGGTTAGCGACGTAGCAAAGAAATACGCCCCCCTATCATCGATCACCGTCCCCAATCATCGGCCACCTTACAATTTTGTTCAAATACATTACATTTTGCTTTTATTTGTGTTGCACATGAAAGGTCATAGTCTTCTATGAAGTGTCTACTATAAAGTTTTAGCTCCCTTTCTTGCTTTCCGGTAAAGAAAAAAAAGACTGATTGACTTGACATTTCATGACGTCTGTTCCGTCAGACAAGACAAGTTTCATTGCACGCAACTTGTTGTAGCGTACTACTCCAATTCAAATCTGAGCAGATTCATCACGTTTTTTTAGACTTTTCGAAAAATATATGATTTAAGAAAATTCCAACTTAAAGTCTGTTTATTATTATATATTAATCTATGTTAAAGCAAAATAAAATATATATCATGCAAAAATGTAATCATGCAAAATATTCATTCAACCATGATTTTGTTTAATGGGACATAGAAGTTCTCAGGATGCTGGCTTTTTTTTTCTAATCTTCCTCTGTCCAGTGTCTCTGTTCTTTTGCCCATCTAAATCATATCTTTTTATTGGCCAGTCTGAGATATAGCTTTTTCTTTACACTTCTGCGTAGAAGGCCATCATTCTGGGGTTGCCTGGATTTGATGTTGAGACTGGTGCTTTGCTAGTAGGACTAGTTATTGAAGCTGCCAGTTGAAGACCTGTGAGGCGTCTGTTTCTAAAACCAGACACTCTAATGTATTTTTATTGTAAATCAGGGCCTCCCACTTCTGGTTAGAGCCAATTTGCACACTGCATTGAATGAGATCTTCAGTTTGAGGGCAATTTCTTGCATTGAATAGCCTTCATTTCTCAGAAGAAGAATAGCCTGACAAGTTTCAGAAAAAAATGTTTTGGTTTCTGGCCCTGTTGAGCCTGTAATCGAACCCACAATTGCTGATGCATGAGATAATCATCTAGTCTAAAGAGGGCCAGTTATATTGCTTCTTTAATTAGCACAACAGTTTTCTCCAGTGCTAACATAATTGCAAAATCAGTTATTCTATATTATTGCTGAGTAGTTAGCTGAAATGTACTTTGTTGGGGTTGGGTTTATTTTTCACAGACAGATATTATGTCATAAGCTTGCGCATTGTTCAATAGTGTACAAAAGTGTTACAGGATATTAGAATCCCTAGCTCTCTGCACTCTGCCCTCGGCTTTCCAGTCGTGTGTTCACACACGTCTACTAGAGGCCCCTTCTTTCAGTAAGTGTGTAACTATGCCTTTATGACCAGAGTGTGTTATTTAATCCAAGTGCCACAAGAGGGAGCTTCATGCAAACTTTTCTGTTGGGAATTTAGTAAATTGAAATTTCAATCACGTTTTCGAGTCAGTTTGTTTACACTTTGTTCTATTGAATAAATGCAATATTTATATCACATAACATTTTACCAAGGGAAAAGTTAAATGCATGATACCACTGACACAATATATAATGGGTCCCACTGATGTTTCTAAAGCCAGACACTTTATATTACTATTTTACCTCTGTTACATTATTTGTCTTACTGTTGTTTATAATGTAATAATGTACAAATGCCATTCCAAAAAGGTGAGCCCTCTGCCATTAAAATTTTTACATATGCATGCAAGTACACAAATGTACGCACACAAACATGCACATACACACACACACACACACACACACACACACACACTCAAGTTTGTACAGCTACCCTCATGGGGACCAAAAAATAGAAGTTGTATGCTCCCTTGCGCTAATCTTAACCCTAAACCTAACCCTAACACTTTTTACCACAGCACTCATGGAAATACAGAGGTGAAGAAGTTCATACTTCTTAGGGAGTCCGGAGACATTTTAATGGCCAAACCAGTAAGTTGACCCTGCTTCTCAACTCATCGGCCTAGTTAGTGGGACTGCTTGGATGCACAAGGACAGCTGACAGCCCAAACCCAGCTCTCCTTGGCCCCAAAACTGCTGTCCGTCATCATGATTAGTCCTCCAGGCTTTCTCTCCCTAACACACCACCCCCTCCCTGTCCTACCACTGCCTGGGGGGGGGGGGGCAGAATTAGGAGTCTCCCCATGGGACCACACCCTCTCCAGCCTCACTAACCCCGTGAACCCTCCTCCCCGACCGCTCCCTCAACCCCTCACTCTTCTAACTGCTGAGATTGGTTCCACCCCAAACGCAGCTGTCTCCCTTAGCAACAGCTGGACATTTTGGAGGGAAGATGGGATGAGGGGAAGAAAAGAGCGGCCTGGAATGTATCTGTGCTCCCAGAAATGAACAGCCTTGTCAAGGCAAGTTCAAATGTCCAGCCAGTGTGCTCCTGAATATGGCCGTGAGACGTGCATGTGGAACCAGCGTGTCCATGCAAAACCACTTCGAGATTAAATTGAGTGTCTTACATAAACAAAGAAAAAAAAATATATATATAGTATATGGTGATTGTAACAAATAATTGTTGTTTATACTCAAACTAGTAAAGCCCACGATAATAACAATGTCTTCCTTTGGATCCCTTGCATGTTATTACTCTAATGTGAATTAAACCTCCAAGTATTTATCTAATCACCATCATTATGAATGTGATTGGAAAAGCACACTTTCTAATATCAAAATTGATCTTGAATGGTGCATCACACCTAAAGGATTTAAAAAAAAAACAGATTACACCCATTTAGCAGCCCAGACAGGCTTAAGAAATGCTAAGTATTAAAAATTGTCCTGTTATTACTGAACTCATGTCTGTTCTACAGTAACTAATGCCAGCAGGCCCTTGGTCAGGTGCTTGGACTAGAACTTGACTTGGATGTGACGGCGTACATAAGGCAGTGGACCTTAACCGCTGCTGTGAGGTCACAACAGGCTTGGGGTCACAACACGCTGCAGATAGTCCAGTTAGTCCCAGGCATTTGTCGGTTTACCCAGGGTCAGATGCCCTGAGTATGGGCTGAGAGATGCTCACCCACCCCACACTATCAGAGTCTGAGCAACTGTTAGGGGGATCAGGGTAAAGGGGTGGGGGGGAGCTCTTGAACCAGTGTGCAGGCTCACTCCCTCAGCTGCCCACAGTACCAAGAGCCGCTAGGGTCGGGGGGGGCACTGTCGTCAATGCTTGGCAGGGTGACCACTGCTGGACTGCCTGCCCAGCACTGCCTGGCACTCACTCTTTCGTCCTACTTCATCCCTGGGAGTCTTGGAGTGGCGAGAGGAAAGCTGACTGGGGACAGAGAAAGAGGGAGTGAAGACTTAAAGCGTTATTACTGTTGGCCAAGACAGTTGGTCTTAGTCTTCCCATTATGTGAAGGTTTTGTTGTTGTTTGAGACTCCTGGACATTGTCTGTGCTTGGTGAAGTGCAGAAGGGCTAAGCAGTTGACTGTGCTTTGGATAAACCTTATTGTCAGTGAATGAGAGTAAGAGAGAAAAGGTTAGAGTCGAGGGAGACAAATAATTATAAAGAAATACGTCAAGAACTGTTCATTATGGATCATTTGAAAAGCATTAATGCGGTTGTATAGCAGTTGAAACGTGTTTTGAAAGGTTGTTTTTTACATGCTGTCACTTGATAAAAAACATTAAATCGTATAGTGTCAGCTTAGGAGCCAAGGCAAAACTCAGGACTGAATGTTAACATGATATATAAAGCATTTAAGATTACAGGATCTACAGTATATATATATATATATGTGAAAACATAAGCACACCCCCTGGAAAGTTGTGTTTTTATTAGTTTTACATATTTGGACAGTGAGCTAAATACCAACCACATTCATTGATAAAGGTAACCCAATTTAACAAATCAGACAAAAAACATTTATGCTGTTACAATAAACAGGAATGCAATTTCTTTATGCAGAAATAAAAAAAAAATTACGCTACAGTACATGCACTGTTACATTAAATTATATTAGAATCAGATGCACCAACACAGATTACTTGGGAAGGTCCAGCCTGGTTTGGTCCTACCAAATGGGTGTGTGGTAAGTTACCACTGGTAACACATCATGCCAACATGAAAATATTCCTATCCGTGGCCCTCAGAAGAATGGATATTGAAGCCCATGAGACTCGGAGGGTTTACAAATCCATTTCTAAGAACTCCAAGGTAAAATCAAAGGATCTATGATACAGTCTTCTCATCACACAATGTCAAAGTGCATGATTCAACTGTCAGAAAAACACTGCACAAACTTGGCCTACATGAAGATCAGGAAGGAAGAAGCCTCCGCTCTCCAACAAGAATATCAAGACACTACTGGCATTTGCCAGGCAACAATTGGAAAAAGACCAAAACTACTGGAACAATGTGCTCTGGACAGACGAGTCAAAGGTTGAGTTGTTTGGTCAAAAATTTTAATTGGTAGGTTATGGTGTCTGGCCAAATGTTACCCTACTGAAATTCAGTGGGAGGACTCAAAGCGTTCACTGACTATTGACGCAGTACTGTAATGAAGAGTGGGCAAAAACTCCCCCCAGCCGATATAAGAGACTGACCTTTATTTGAAGTTATTTTATCAAAAGTTGGGCAACAGCAGCTATTGAAGCTAGGGGTGTACTTACTTTTTTTCAACATTATGAAACTGTATTTCAGTTTTTTTCTGCTGAATAAATTATAGCAAAGTATATTCTTGCTGTTTCATTTGTTAAATTAGGTTAGCAATTACCTGTCACTAGTTTTGAAGTGAAGATTATATGTCCATATGTCCAATTTCAGGGGGTGTACTAACTTTTTGTGCCAATCTATTTGAATGATATACCGCACAGGCACAAAGTTAAAAAAAACATTCCCTTTTTCCACTCAATAGGTGGCTTATTAATATTCGTACTATACACTTTAAACCAGTGCCCAAGGCATAAATCTGTACAAGGAATCAGGTGACTCTTTGGACTTTCCACTGAGCAAAATAATTTGCTAGATGTGTTTTCAAAGTATTTTCCACATCCTTTGCTCACTGGGATATCACTGGGTAAGTTCCACTATTATAGACCAACATCATGGTTCCACCATTCCTTTTCAAATAGACCTGGCCTTTCCATTTTTTTTAATTTAGCAGTAACCCAGGAGGGGGTCTCTGTTAGTTAGGCATCAGAGAGCTGTAGCTGGGACTTAACCTGACCTGTTGAATACTCACTGGCCTCTTTAATCGGCCAGAAAAGGGTCTGGGTACCGTGACGGAAAACTCCAATAGTGCCATAATCATCATCATGGGGCAAATGAATTTGCAACACGTTTACTCTGCTCTTGTTCTCGCCCCCACCCACCCTGTCTTTGTGTCTCTCTTTCTGTCTCTCTTTCTGCCTCTCTTTCTGTGTCTGTCTCTCAGCCTTTCTCTTTCTCCTCAGCTTCTCTCTTCTGTTTGCAAAACAAAATCCCCATGAAGAGATAAACATTTGTAACCTTCTCCTGCCTTCCCCTCCAGATTTATAGACAACTTTTTCTACATGTTGTTCTTGCTACAAGGAGGGAAAGAGCGATGTCTGTCACCTCGTAAGGGGGGCATTTTTTGCATTCAGGGCGTGCCCAAGCCCTACAGCCATAAATCCCCCTCACAGAGGGTGCTTCCTGAAAGTGTCAGTGTCACCGTCTCCTGTTGCCGAGGTGATGTGATTTATGACCTCCCACATGGTGCAACCCACTATCGGTTGCTGAGCAATGTTGTGTTACAAGCAAACAGCAGGCAAAACTTACAGTAGACACAGGCCAAATGTGTTTCAGTCTTTAACATTAGTATAGCTAGACTAAGACATGGTTTGGACAAGAGAGATGAAGAGGAGAGAGAAAGATAGAGTTGAGAGAGAGTGTGAAAGAGAGGGGGAGAAAGAAAGACAAGGGAACAAGAGAGGGGAAAGAGAAAGACAGGTCAGAGAGAGAGAGATGGACGTAGTGGAACGAAAATAAGTAAAAGGAGGAGAAGATGCTTAGAGCCAAGTAAGTCATGGCCAACTAAAGTCCATAATCCAGGCTATGAGATGCATTTAAATTTAGAGGGAGAAATTAGTAAAAGGGGCTTGATAAAATGCGCAAACTAGGCAAAGAGATTGACAATGATTGAACAAAAGAGAAAGATGAACTAGAGGAGATGCTAAGTTCAAGGTACGGTAAAAGGAATTGTGTTCACTCTGCCATTTCAGTCTTTTCCCTAAGCGTATATCCCAAGCGTGTTGATGGAAGCAATATTTCAAAGAAGCATAGAGGAGCAGCAGTAAATGTCTAACTAAAAAGCAATAAGTCACCACTTCTTTTTCCACAATAAATGAGCCCAGGTCAAAAGGATTGCACTTAATGAATAGAGTGGCATTAGGGATGTAGTCTGTCCAGAGGTGGGCAGGGATAGTGCACTTCTCAGTTGACAGTGTGCATGGTACCCCAACAGAAAGACATGCATACAAACACACACAGACAGACAGACACACATAAACTTGGTAAGCGGGAAAAGGTGTGAATTGCAAAGTATTTTGTGTGGGTGAGTGTGAACATTTGAGGGTGTGTATGTGTGTTTGTGTAAGCGTAGTTTCTGCAGTTGTGACAGCTGGGATCAGGCGGTATAAGTGTGTGTGTGTGTGTGTGTGTTTGTGTGTGTGTGGTGGTGGTGCCAACAAAGCAAGTGTCTTTATTTTAATTGCATGCCAGTTTCAGTGTGACTGCGTGTGATACACCAGATGACCATGATGAGTGTCCGTTTGAAGCAATCTTCATGGTCTGATATTTATCGGTTTCTGAGTCTAAGCCATCACATACTGTCCATATTCATATGTTCCTGAATCTCAACCATCACATACTGTCCATATTCATATGTTCCTGAATCTCAACCATCACATACTGTCCATATTCATATGTTCCTGAATCTAAACCATCACATACTGTCCATATTCATATGTTCCTGAATCTCAACCATCACATACTGTCCATATTCATATGTTCCTGAATCTAAACCATCACATACTGTCCATATTCATATGTTCCTGAGTCTCAACCATCACATACTGTCCATATTCATATGTTCCTGAATCTAAACCATCATATACTGTCCATATTCATATGTTCCTGAATCTAAACCATCACCTACTATCCATATTCATATGTTCCTGAATCTAAACCATCACCAACTGTCCATATTCATTTGTTCCTGAATCTCAACCATCACATACTGTCCATATTCATATGTTCCTGAATCTAAACCATCATATACTATCCATATTCATATGTTCCTGAATCTCAACCATCACATACTGTCCATATTCATGTGTTCCTGAGTCTCAACCATCACATACTGTCCATATTCATATGTTCCTGAGTCTCAACCATCACATACTGTCCATATCCATATGTTCCTGAGTCTCAACCATCACATACTGTCCATATTCATATGTTCCTGAGTCTCAAACATCACATACTGTCCATATTCATGTGTTCCTGAGTCTCAACCATCACATACTGTCCATATTCATGTGTTTTTGAGTCTAAACCATCACCTACTGTCCATATTCATTTGTTCCTGAATCTCAACCATCACATACTGTCCATATTCATATGTTCCTGAATCTCAACCATCACATACTGTCCATATTCATGTGTTTTTGAGTCTAAACCATCATCTATACAGGTCTGTTTATCATCTACACAGGTCTGTTTATACATTCACCTGTATTGTGAGCGTTTGTATGAGCCAACTAGCCAAAGGTTGCCTGGCTGGTGCATTAACGAGTGATGGCAGCCACTGCTGCAGAGCGTCCAGGGCCAGGATCTGGCGAGCAATGATGAGGTCATTCAACAGGCGGGATTAGGGGCTGCGACAACTGGTGCTGCACCACAGCCAGCATGGCTGAGGCAGTTGCGTTTTTTGCTAGCTGCCGACCAGCCCGGGTCTCGTTCCGTCACGCCAGACTCGCCCCTGTGTTATTTCTTCATTACCGGGCAGACAAACTGCGGCTCGCCAGGTCTGCCGCGTGAACCCACAGTTGTCACGGTGGGGTAGGGTTGGGGCTGGGGGGTGTGGGGTCTTGGCGTAGGTTCTCGTTGTGGTCACATGCCAGACCGCAGTACTGCGAGGAATGTGGCCCTCTGGGGGAATCTGATCCGGGATCAGGTTACTCAGAAACCTACACTGGCCACACTGGTTAAGTCAATTATGAGAGGCTAGGGTCCTTTGATATTTGGAGGTAATGTGAGTGTTATTGAAGCGGACTAAGGGACCGTGGTGGTGCTACAGGCTTCAGCCACAGCCCAAGGAAAGAGTGACAAGAAGGACTGGTGCTGAAGGTTAGGACTAAAAGTGCTGCACTTAAACGTTACACAGGAAGGGGGAGGGGCACATAAACACAATGAATGTCAATCAATGCATGGTTGAAAAATGCTAATAAGCTCCTACGCCGCATTTGGAATTTAAAATGTTACCACTGGATTTCTATAAAACGAACATGATATGGTTAAGAGAGCGCAAGACGGAGACCGAGTTGAATATGCTGACCGGCTCTAATCTCATTCAATCTAAATCAGATGACATGACAGATAAATATAGAACATACTTTCTCTTGTAAAAAAAAAATAAAAAATATATATATATATATATATATATATATATATATATATATATAAAATAAAAACATTTTGCATGTTTTTAATTATGTATTGTTTTTATTTAACCTGGTAAATTAAATAGGCTTACGAGTTCAGCATCTGTTGAATTCAGGCCTCAGCAAGTGTGGCGTTAAATGAGGTGACATCACTCTGGGTTCATTTTCTCTCACTGGGTATTTTAGGACAAATTAATGAAAATGCATAAAACCAAGCAGCGCCGTATTCATGGCTACTTATTTTCTGACGGACGCCGGCCGTAAAACAAAAATCATTAGTTAGTCCACGGAGACCAATTAGTCCAACAAGGCTTAACAATCGGCGTTCCTGCTTTTACAACACGTTCTCTTGTTCACCCCCTCCTTCACTGCCTCGATCTCTTTCCACATGGTTGGCTTCCCGGCGGTGGAGCGTTGTGTAGACCTGGCTGGGTTGGTCAGTAAGTGAATTCATAATTATAATGATGCATGCGTTAATTAGTAATCCATCATAGTCTGACAAACCCACTCCAACTCTCAGAAATGTTCCATGATCCAGTGGGTGTTTAGGGAGGTCACCATGATAGACTGTAGTATTTAACGTTTAGGATATGTCTTCTAACCCGACTCTTAGGGGCAACAGTGTGCGCTATTCTTATACCAGCAATTAGGCTTGTAGCTTGCTTGGTCATTGTAGATGGATGGAAATATTTAGCTCTTGGCTGTTAGTAGATTTGTACGTTAAATCCCAGTACTTAAATGTAATCTTTAAAACTCAACTCTCGTAGACAAACAATCTGTACAATAAAAAAAAAAAACGTTCTTGGAGTATCTATTTACTTATGTGTAGGAACCCTTATGAGTTTTTCAAGGAAAAATATCAGAAGCTACAGTACTGTGCAAAAGTCTTAGGCACTTTAAAGTGGGACTAAAGAAATGTTTTGGGGTAGTTAGTGTTTGTTTGTAAAAATGCATGTATATACAGTATATTTTATCAAATTAACACTTACTACCCAAATAAATGGCTTTATTTTGACTTTCCAGGTGCCTAAAACTTTTGCACAGTACTGTATTATAAGGAGTTATTTATACTTATTCTCCAAGAACGATATGAACAACCAGCTAAAATGTCTACCCCAAAGGTTTCTTCAAATGGTTCTTTGAGGAACCATTAAGATAAGGTATATGAAAGGTTCTTCTATGAAAATATATTGGTTCTGCTACAGTATCTAAGTGAAACCACTCTGTACAGAAATTGCTTTACATTGATAACATGACTGCTAGAAGGCAAAATTCTAGGGCCTTGGAAAGTGGACCAACAAATACAATACTAAAATGTAGCTTGAGTGAACTGCCTCTTTAACACTGCACTATTAAGTGAGGGTGATAGGCTCCCATACAGGAAGCCAACAGGACCATACGATTCAATCTGAGTTTGACCCTAAATCAATCTGCTATAATGTTTGAATATAATAAATATATTGTAAATTTTGCGTACAACAACATTATTGCAACTGTGCTCAACTTCTATTTGACACAGTTATAGAGAATTAGCTGTCAACTTTAATGGCCACCAGGTGGCAGTATAACTGCAGACTCTTACCAGTGAGGAACAAAAACACCTGCCTGTGTAGTTGGTGTACATCAATATAATCCACAGATAATTACATTATCTGAAAGCATGTTGTCTTTCCCGTACAGCTTATAGAAAGAGGCTTGATGTGCATGTTGAATAAGACACACTTCAGTGACATGGCAGTTTCTGCTAGGAGCCATCCATTAACCGTCCATACTGATATACAGAACTCTGATATATGTTCTAGGCTAGTCACCCAAACTGATATAGAGAACTCTGTTATATGTTCTAGGCTAGCCACCCAAACTGATATACAGAACTCTGTTATATGTTCTAGGCTAGCCACCCAAACTAATATACAGAACTCTGTTATATGTTCTAGGCTAGCCACCCAAACTGATATACAGAACTCTGTTATATGTTCTAGGCTAGCCATCCCTTAGCCATCCAAACTAATATACAGTACTGTGTTATATGTTCTAGGCAAGCCACCCAAACTGATATACAGAACTCTGTTATATATTCTAGGCTAGCCACCCAAACTGATATACAGAACTCTGTTATATGTTCTAGGCTAGCCACCCAAACTGATAAACAGAACTCTGTTATATGTTCTAGGCTAGCCATCCCTTAGACATCCAAACTAATATACAGTACTGTGTTATATATTCTAGGCTAGCCACCCAAACTGATATACAGAACTCTGTTATATGTTCTAGGCTAGCCATCCCTTAGACATCCAAACTAATATACAGTACTGTGTTATATGTTCTAGGCTAGCCACCCAAACTGATATACAGAACTCTGTTATATATTCTAGGCTAGCCATCCAAACTGATATACAGAACTCTGTTATATGTTCTAGGCTAGCCATCCCTTAGCCATCCAAACTAATATACAGTACTCTGTTATATGTTCTAGGCTAGTCACCCAAACTGAAATACAGAACTCTGTTATATATTCTTGGCTAGCCACCCAAACTGGTTTAAAGACATCTGTTATATGTTCTAGGCTAGCCACTCAAACGGATACACAGAACTATATTATATGTTCTAGGCTAGCCATCCCTTAGCCATCCAAACTGATATACAGTGCTCTATTGTATATTCTAGGCTAGCCATCCGTGGTGTCTTAATTTTTTCATTTTTAAATGGTAATTGTTCTTTATTTTGACAGACCAGGTGGATAAAATAAGAGAGGAAAGGGTGTGGGGAAGTGGTTTTACATGAGATCTAACAGAGGAGTATAGAAAGATGCATGGGCTTCAGTAGCACACTTGATCTGTCTGCTTGTTGTCAGAAAGAAGGGTGTGTGTGTGCGTGGTTGTGTGTACAGTATGTGTGTTTATACAGTCGGTTGGTTCCAAATAGCACATATGTCTATGCACATATGTCAAAAGAAAACGACTTCTCATAGATTGCTGTTGTTCCCACTTTTCAAAAGAATCAGTGATAAATTACACTCTAAAAGCGAGTTCATATGATAGTGAGCACTGTCTGGAAGTCCCCTTGAGTCCTAACTATGACCAAATGACTGCCTTTCTGTGTATTAGTGTGGGTATCTCTGCGTTAATTTGTCCCAGTGTGTTTTTATGTATGTGTTAGTGTATGTGTGTGTCTCTCAGTGTGTATCAGTGTGTGCATTGTTAGATGAGCCTTAAAACAGAACCCTGGCCATGGGGTTCCAAGACCACAATAAACAAACCCCATAGTTTTTCTGCCTTAGACTTATATTTATTGTTTTGAAGACAAGGCCAATGGAAGAGACAAACAAGCAAACGAATAAACAAATCAATGTCATAAAGGAGACCACAAAAGTGACAATCAAACAACTATTAAACAACGTCCTGTTGGCCTTTAGGGGATAATAGACTTGGAAGTAGGATTTTGTGGCTTGCCAGTGTCCACAATGTTTGCTTTTGTCTCACACTATGGGCACAGAAAAGACAGAGAAGGGGAGAAGAAAGTGGAGCGAAACCCAATGACTTGCGAGAGTAAAGGAAAAAGTGGTGAGAGATTTGAGAGAGATGAGATGAACTGTATATGGTAAATAAAAAGAGAAAAAGGGGGACGGTAAAATCAAGAGAATAAAAAGAGATAATAATGGAGGGAGAAGGACAAAGCGTGAGCAGGATTTCAGAGCCTGGAATTAATATTGGCGTTTTTCTTTATTTGGGGGAGGAGAGGCGCCTGAGGACAACAAACCGCATCCTTCCTTCCTGCAGCTCTGGGACAGGAAGAAGGCTGTCAGAAGAGGTCACTTGGCCGCAGACGCTATACTTCCTGCCAGGGGTCGCCAGAGATCGGGGATAAGTATTTCCGGGTCGCAGGAGGTGCCACCACCTGTCTCTGGTTGTCTCTCCCCCCCCTTTCCCTACCGACAGCCTGACCTGACGAGTGGATAGCTTCACTTAACCCCTACAACTACAGCCAGGTGGGAAATAGATACATGGGGGAGGGGGAGAGTACAGGAGGAGGATGAGGGGAGGGGAAGGGCGACAGGGGATTACCTCACCCTGCGTCTCCTTCACCATCTGGAGGTCACGTGCACAGAGAGCGGAGTGGGAGAGGGATTGGAGGAGGAATGGAGAACGAGGGGAGACGGAGGGCTAAGACTGCCACCCGCTCTCAGAGACTTCAGCGCTTCCCTCGCCGTTCCCGTCCCCTCCCGGCCTCTCCTGGTTTTCCATGGGAAGGTGGCCGTTGGACGGCCTGGCTGTGGGCCTTGTGGCGGCATTGCGGAGAGCTATGATTTCTCTGAGCCACTGAGGCATGGCCACGGCCGTCGTCTCTGTTCCCAGCAGTGTCCTTGGAGTTCGGCGTCTGCACGGGTAATTGTCATAGAGGGATAACTTGTATGGCTCGGAGAGGAGCTGGTTTACTTATAGACAGCTATTTATTTCCTTCCGATGTGCCTCTTGCACAATGCGTGGGTTGGACTGGCCACATTTAGACACAGAGTCAGTAAGAGATGCCGTCTCCTTAGCGTGTGATGGTAGACATTTTGTCTATATGATAGGAGAGGCCAATTTTCTGAAAGACAGTGGATCAGTGGCTATAGGCATACAGTAGATGTAGGAAAATATGAGGGTAGTTAAAAACCTTCAATGATCAGAGTTCGACTTGCCCCATCTCACCTCTTCTACCCGGTTTAGATCAAGCCTAGGAACAACAGAAAAAGTGTTGTAACAAGTCACAACTTGTTAGCTATGCAGATGAATTCTTTTTTATCCAGCGCTGGAGCTGAAATGGACTGACATTTCTGCTGATGCTGCATTGGATAATCATTGCCATGCAATGTGATCGCTGTAGCTTTCTGTAAAAAACAAAACAACAAAAAAACAATCTAAAAAGATTTAGCATTCAGTGTATTCTTGTTTTTTCTCTAATAATATTTGACATGATCTGTAAAGTCAGAACTAGTACGTCTTTGCACCATAGTTATTCACACGTCTCCCTGGATACCTGCTCTCATGCAAGTCTGTTAATGTGAGTGAAACCAGTGCTCAACTTGGGCAGAAGCCGTACCGGAATCTAAATGTTTCTCATGCTTGAGCTTTCATTCGTCTTAAAGAATAACAGATCAAAAATATTGTGGACTAGCTGCCCCTGAACAGGAAACTAACGGCACCCAGCATAAATTTTAGCCCAACTAAAACATATCTAGAACACATAGACACAGGAAGAAAGTATAGTTTAGTAAACACATCTAAAACCATTCCAAATGTACAGTACTGTTGCCTATCGCCCTCAGACCCAACACCCACCTCACCGTGGTCTTTCATGATTGAATGCTTGTGACTTAAATAAATAATTGTATTTCAGCTCTTCCTTTTAGCTTTTATGAGAACTGCTTGAGTGAGATGAACTTACTGCTACTGAGGTGTGTGATTTTCCGAGCTAGCAGTAATTTAGGGGAAAAAGTTGAGCTAGCTGTAATTTGGGGCGTTGGCTAAATTATGACAATGTAAAGGACTTCTCTGGGAAAAAAAGGCATTCAACCACGGACACCATCATTCAACCACGGACACCATCATTCAACCACGGACACCATCATTCAACCACGGACACCACCATTCAACCACGGACACCATCATTCAACCACGGACACCATCCTTCAACCACGGACACCATCATTCAACCACGGACACCATCATTCAACCACGGACACCATCATTCAACCACGGACACCATCATTCAACCACGGACACCACCATTCAACCACGGACACCACCATTCAACCACGGACACCATCATTCAACCACGGACACCATCATTCAACCACGGACACCACCATTCAACCACGGACACCACCATTCAACCAAGGACACCACCATTCAACCACGGACACCACCATTCAACCACGGACACCATCATTCAACCACGGACACCATCATTCAACCACGGACACCACCATTCAACCACGGACACCACCATTCAACCAAGGACACCACCATTCAACCACTGACACCACCATTCAACCACGGACACCATCGTTCAACCACGGACACCATCATTCAACCACGGACACCACAATTGAAGCGTCGACACCATTGTTCAAACGTGGACACCATACATCTATACTTTTTTTGTAGTCATTGGATTGGATTTTCAGCTTTATTGGTAAAGTAGGAAGCACCACCTAGTTGACTACCTTAAAATGGTGGAAGTCCTCATTAGTGCCGCAACTGTGCTCACAGATGCAACCTCTATTACCAGTTTGGAGAGTATTACTGTAAAACATGACATACTTCACATGTATTTGATAATTAACAGGTACTACAATAATAATAAATACAACGTTGGTAGCACCTTAATTGCATATGAGAATTAAATGCGTTAATATAATAACTGGTGATGCACAATACGGAGATAAACATACATCAAAACGTATTTTAAGACCCATGGGAATAATGTATGTATGCATTTTCAGTTAATGTTAATGTGTGAAATCAATTTAGAAACACATAGGTATTCATTTGGAAGTATATCATTAGTATGTGTCATATGTATTTTAGATGTTTCACATGTTTATTTTCAGTAAGAGAGGATTAGTGTGGTTAGGGTGAAAGAGGAGGATTACAACAGAGAGTGAGGTTGCCGACCCCTGGCCTGTTAGAATAACCTCCAATCTCAAAAAATAGAGCGGAAAGTGGGAGGGAAGTGAAGTGTGTGTTTGAGTGTGTACCAAGTGGGTCGGAGAGAGCTGGCAATTTCCTCGAAGACGTGGAGCCCCGCCGCATCTCCCCGGGGGATCCCAAATAAACTTCAGATGTTGCAGCAGAGAATCTGCCTTCCTCCAGACTACAGACACTCATAGCGGGTGGATAGAGAGAGAAAGGGCAGAACGGAAAGAAGGGGGGAGCAATGGAAAGAAAGAGAAAAAGGGATTTAAAGATGAAAGCTGCACTCCTCAAGACAGACACAGGGGAGCAAAGAAGGGGAAGGGGTAGAAGATGGCGAGGGTTTCTGCAGTCTCATGTAGCTTGGCGTCCACCCAAGGAGGTTCCATTCATAGACACTGAGCATGTACACTGGGAGAACTAGAAGAACACAAACGTCAGAAAATGTTTGGTGACGAATCCGGGGTCACAAGTTCAGATCCATAGAACACAGGATAACTGTGGCGAGGGTGATTACAGACACCAACCTCTGAGTGTACAGAACCTCGGGCTGGACGTCAGAGATCCATTGTCGAAGCAATCACAGAGGAAGCAAGGCAGTCATACTGTCGGTACATAATGGGTAGTGAGTGACGAGGAACGACAGAAGTGCTGTGACACACACACTTACTGTATAGGGACGCGCACGTGCATGCACGCACAAACCCCCGAAACACGTGATTTGTTGGCACCACACTGAATACTTGAATTTAGCTTTGAAATGACATTACGGCATATTCCCTCTTCTGTTATACCTGCGTAAGTGGACATGAGGCTGTTTCATCCAATTTTGCACACACTAAGCTTAACCTTCAAATGTTCAGTCAACTGCCAGGTAATGGTGAATGAATCCAAAAGTGTTTCAGCTCAAGTCAAGTCACAAGTCAGTGGTTCGGTGTTTAATGCCAATTTCATTGCATTATTTGTATTCCCTGTTTTTCTCACACTGCAAGCCAGTGTGAGAACATTACTGAATTTTTATTGGCTGGCTGGGTTAATACAGCTCAGCTGTCATTCTCCTTTTCATTCTTTGTGGGACAATATTGGACAAAGTTGGAGGTTGTTGCAATTGGATGTTTTGGGACATTTTTGAATATTTTTAAATACTTCATACCTGCATTCTGCTATTTATTCCACGTTTTCTGCAAACTGGAATTCCGGGCCCTAAAAAGGGCTGTGGGGCGAGAGGTGGTGGGTGCAAAGAACGATGCACATTTTGGATGGGGAAATCCAACCTAGTCTCCAGAATCTTGAGTCATACAGCTCAAGACCAAATGAAGTCCAAAGTCATAGACGCTCTAGATCAAGATGAGTAGCAAAGTGTAGACGTAATCTTTCTGAATCCATATCTACTCATCTACACCTACAGTATAAAGCCATTGTCAGTCCATGTTAACTGAACCATTTGCGTTCCGCCTCAGGTCCCACGCTACCACCCGACACACACAATGATGACCACTCTTCCAGGACCACTGGACCATGCGTACATCATCAGTTCCCGACTCCAATCCCAGAGTGACACCAAGTCCCAATGTTTATGTTAAAGCAAAACATGTCAACTAATTATCAGTCACCACCCCCTGTGTGTAAACGACCCCCACCCTCCTTAGAAGTTAATAAAAAAGTAACTTAGAAGTTACTTTTGACAGGTAACAAAAATCTGCGCGTTTCATTATTACATCCAACGGACCCGTCCCCAGCACCTGGACAGACCTAATTTCCAATTTACCAATTGACATTACTGAAGGGTTAAATGGACTCAGTGTTGCACAGAGTAGAGCAGTGCTCTAGAACCCAAGCTGACAAACGTACAGACACAAACACACGTAAAACAAAGAAGGGGAGCTGTCAAGGCACCCACTGGCCAAGGTTGTTCAGGCACCCTAAGAAAGCATCCACATGCTCTTTAGTGCGGCTTCAGGCCCTCCACTACAGGAGCCCCACTGACCACAAAACCAACGAACAAAACCACAACAGCACCTTAACGTCATTCCACGTCCACTTTTATTTCACTTTTATTTTGATTTGGTGCATGGTTCTGCTTTCTCGATCATATTGTAACAACTTTATAATGCGGTGACAGCCAGGACTATACGGGGGGGGGGGGGAGTCAGATACACTTTTCTGGCAGTGTGTGTAAGCATGTGTGTGTTGGTGTGTGTGTGTGTGTTTCTTCTTTGCCATGCCCAAACGTCTACTTTACTGCAAGGGAGGAAGTATCAATTACTCTGAGGTTTACCCCTCTCATTCTAATTCTGGAAACTCTGTCTGGTTAACGCTGTAAAGGAGGGAAGAAAAAACACACACCCTGTTACGTGTTCCCAGTATAGGCAATACGTAACTGGCGTATTGAGGATCCATTTAAATCAGTTGCCATGGAGTTCCAGACGTCTTTCCACACTCTGGGAATCTCTACGGAGCTGTTCAGGCTGCGGGGCTCACTTACCTTGACCGTTATTACACTCAACACATGGCCGAGCTACACTCTGATAGCTGTATGTGTCGCTGCTACCTGGAACTGTGTGTGTGTGTGTGTGTGTATCTGAGACTAACTAAACGGTTTGGCTGCTGTCTGGTTAAATTTCCTAGCTCAGCTGGCAAGCCAAGGCTGCAGACTCTGTCAAGGCATAAAGACTCTGACAATGACTTTTACATTGTTACAACCACACCTCAGTCATTTAATTGTTGTGGGACCAGACCATATAGGTTTTAAACATGCAACAGGTGTGTGTCTGTGAGTGTGCACAAGAGCGTATGTGAGCGTGTCGGAGTATATATATTTAAGCAATAATTCACAAGAGGCAATGCGGTATAATGAATAGTCACAGGAAAATGGGATTGCTTGGCACGACAAGATAACAAAGGAGTCCAATAAGCCAATAAATCCAGAGTGATTACATTTGAGCTGGCTAAACAGCTAAAGAAGAATAGTTATTAGCTAATAATAAATAGCTAATAGCTATTTAAGAAGCTGCTAACATTTTCTCCTACACAGATGAGATCCTGCCAACAACATGTGCTTAAGATCCTAAGCTAACGCCATTTAAAGTAAATATGTGGTGCAACTATCCATATTTTTTTTACTGAGTGTGTGCAAAACCTGTTATGGCCATAATGGTCACTGTATCTGTTTCAACACAAAACCTCATTACCAGAAAACACTGTAAAGGCTGTAATCAGTCAAGGAAAACCAAGAAATTCATTGCCCTAACTTGTTATTGCAAATGACAA
Source organism: Esox lucius (assembly GCF_011004845.1). Taxonomy (NCBI): domain Eukaryota; kingdom Metazoa; phylum Chordata; class Actinopteri; order Esociformes; family Esocidae; genus Esox; species Esox lucius. The sequence continues at coordinate 21,633,504 of NC_047579.1, read as the reverse complement.
ATAAACCTTTTGAACTTAAAGCGTGTTGCACAGTAGTGCAGTAGTTTATATCAGACTGCATTGCTCTTCCTTCACTCTGATCAATAATCCAGATAGCTGTATGATTAAATCCCATTAAATTATGAACAAAATAGTAAAACCTAAAAAATGAATAGCTGGCTACTACTACCTACATTCACTGCAAAAATGTAGTCTGCCCAATGTATGGGTTCACTTTTGAAAGGAACAAACCTCTCCCCTGACACCATAACCGAAATGACATCTACTGGTTATTTTCCACTGATGTCACTTAACATACCTGGACGTCTAAATTATAATACTGGTGTGACGTTACAGTAGTGCAGGACACAGGCTCAGAGGCTCCTGATGCCCCTCCTCCTGCTCCGCCTCCTGATCCCCCTCCTCCTGCTCCGCCTCCTGATGCCCCTCCTCCTGCTGCGGCTCCTGATCCCCCTCCTCTTGCTCTGGCTCCTGATCCCCCTCCTCCTGCTCCGCCTCCTGATCCCGCTCCTTCTGCTACCCCTGCTCCGGCTCCTGATCCCCCTCCTTCTGCTCCAGCTCCTGATCCCCCTCCTCTTGCTCTGGCTCCTGATCCCCCTCCTCCGACTCGGGCACCCTTGGTAGGCCGATAGCTGCTGTCGTTTGGTCCGCCATTCTGTCACGTTATAAGTGTGCAGGACACAGTTCTTCAAATAATGTTTGTTTAATCCAGGTAAATCCAAGAACATCCAAGAACATGAGAAACAAACGTCACATGAAACGAGTAACAGCAATGCACTAACAAGACTAAACTGAACAAAGAAACAGAGAAACTAGAACAGAACATGGAAATGTAACAACCAGCACAGCATAGGCCGGCCGTTACAACGGGCCTATCATAATCACAAAGGCATAGTCAACAGATCAATATCAAAAAAGGGTTATAACCATAACACAACATAGACAAAAACTGGCCAAAGCAATGCTGACATAAATTATTTCTTGAACATGAACATCTGTAACCAGCCACCTTTGTTTTCTTTTACACGTTCAGAGAGGGGAAGTTGGCCATGATATGAGTGAGAGAACGGAATAGAGCCATGCGTGTCTGGTAGAATGAGACAGCCAAAACAGCCAACTTAGTTTTTAGAGAGTACAGGCTTTCACAGTCTTTAAATGACAGTGATGAGTGCTGCATTTGTACAGCTAAAACTGTTGGTGTACACCAGCATCAACACAAATAATATTTTTTAATTGCGATGGAACAACATCTAGCTATCAGTTATTTTACAATGTGCTTGCTGGCTAGCTTGTAAAAAAGCTTTGTTACTGGCCAACAATACCTTCATTTCTCATCACCACTGTCTCAGTTAGCTAATTAGTTTGCAAATGAGGTTATTGGATAGATTTTTTTTTTTACAAGAGTGTAGTAGAAAGCTGTTGGTGAAAGCATATTTAACAATATTGGTTCACATCTCTGATACATAGAGCCCGTTTATACACCACCATTCAAAAGTTTGGGGCCACTTAGAAATGTTCTTGTTTTCAAAAGAAAAGCAATCAAATTGATCAGAATTTATACATTGTTAATGTTGTAAATTACTATTATAGCTGGAAACGGCTTATTTTAAATGGAATATCTACATAGGTGTACAGAGGCCCATTATCAGCATAATGGGGAGGCCCAGGTGCACAATTGAGCATGAGGACAAATACATTAGAGTGTCTGATTTGAAAAATACATGCCCCACAGGTACTCAAATGGCTTCATTAAATAGTATGAACAAAACACCAGTCTCAACTTCAACAGTGAAGAGGCCACTCTGGGATGCTGGCCTTCTAGGCAGAGTTGCTATATCTCAGACTGGCCAATAAAATTATAAAATTAAGATGGGCAAAAGAACACAGACAGAGGAAGATAGGAAACAATGTCAAATTTTGAGGTGTCTGGATCACAAAGAACATTCATTAGATGCAGACCAAATGAAAAGATGCTGGAGGAGTGCCTGATGCCATTTGTCAAGGATGATGGAGGCAATGTGATGGTCTGGGGGTGCTTTGGTTGTGGAAAAGTGGAAGATTTGTACAGGCTAAAATAAGGTTATCACTCCATTTTGCAACGCCATGGCATATCCTGTGGATGTCACTTTATTGTAGCCAATTACCTACAACTGGATAATGACCCAAAACACAGCTCTAAACAATGCAAGAACTATTTAGGGAAGAAGCAGTCAGCTGGTATTCTGTCTATAATGGAGTGGCCAGCATAGTTACCAGATCTCAACCCTATTGAGCTGTCGTGGGAGCAGCTTGACCGAATGGTATGTAAGAAGTGCTCATTAAGAATATCCATCTTGTGTGGGAAGTGCTTCAGGAAGCATTGGCTGAAATCTCTTCAGATTACCTCAACAAATTGAGGTAATTAGACAAAAAAATGAGGTAATTAGACTAAAAAACTAGAACGCCAAAGACCTGCAAGGCTGTATTGCTGGAAATGAAGGATTCTTTGAAGAAAGAAAAGTTTGAAAGACACAATTTATATTTAAATTAAAAATCATTATTTCTAACCTTGTCAATAATTATTTTCCGTATTCATTTTGCTGTATTTCCTATTCAAACTAATTTAATGTATGTTTTCATGAGAAACATTTTTAAGTAATCCAAACTTTTGAACGGTAGTGTATGTATGGAATGTGTATGTGACTGACAGTGCGTGTGTGTGTGTGCTCAAGTGCACTTGCATGCGTTTGACAGAAAGTCAAAAAGGAGAGTGAAAGAAAGGCCATTTATGCCGATGCTGTAATTACGTGCTACCTATAGACTGTAAATCATGCTGAAAGCCTTGGTAAATAAATAAAAGACAGATTATTTATTTGATTCTGGGAAGCCTGCACTATAATTCATGTTTTGTTAGACCTGGCACCACATCATGTTGTAGCCTCATGCGCGCCGGGAGCCAGCCCTCAGCCCTCTGAGCTCGCTCCCTCTCCACTAATCTCAGTGCCTATTTTTCAGTTTCAGGTTTTATCATCAGTTTGTTGTACAAACAGGATACACAATATTTAGACCACTTCAATAAATGCCCCTACTGCAGTTTCCCTCACGAAAATGCAACAACAATAAGGATACAACTGAAGTAAATACGTAAAAAGTATAAAAAAAACGTACGTGAAAGGTAATTAAAAACACTACTATATACGTAAAAAGTATGAAAAGCCTTTATTAATAGAGTATGGTGAATACAATTGACGGTGCAAACAAAAAGTGGTCAGTATAGTCTTTGCAGTATTTACGTCTATGTGTCTGCTAATAGACTTGTAAAAACTGTGTATGGGTGTGTGTATGGGTGTGTGTATGGGTGTGTGTATGGGTGTGTGTATGGGTGTGTGTATGGGTGTGTGTATGGGTGTGTGTATGGGTGTGTGTATGGGCAGTCAGTCGAGTTCAGTTGCTGAGCAATCTGAAGACTCGCAAAAAACAAGCAGTCTCTGAGCCTCTTTGGTATTGGATTTCATGCTCAACTGCAGACCTTGTCGATCTGACGGCACACGGATGACCAATGTGTGGCCGTGTTGTGTTAGGTCGTTGAAAATGCGGCGAGACTTCTTCATTAGGTACCGCTTCAGACAGATGCCCTGGATGTAAAACATTGTCGTGTTATGGTCGTGTGAGAACCAGTCCGGACCGGTGTCAGGTGTATGCGGTGTGCTTGCGTGTGTTCTTGTGCGTGTGTGTGTGTGTGTGTTTGTTCGAAAGGGAGAGAGATGAATAGCCTGTGGTGTTATCTATGATATGATTCATATGAGGTACTGTGATGATATGATTTAAGCGGATGTCAGATTTATTACTTTTACGGCCACAACATAAACAACGGTATTCATCCATGGCGGTGTTTAAGGATAGGCCCACGCATGGTTGTGAGCATGAACACAACTACATGTACACACACACCGACCGCCGCTCACACATGAACGCACTGTGTGAACGCACTGTGTGAACGCACTGTGTGAACGCACGCACCGTGACTTTACAGCGGGGCTTCAGGCGACCCAGGAAGTTGATGTACGCTCAGTAAGACAACACTCCCAAGAGGCATTACAATAGGTCCCATTCTGTTGAATCCGGCCCCTCCCCCTTCTCCTCCGGCATCTCCCCCTCTCCATGACCATTACTAATGACCAATGTGAGAAGACCAACACAACAACACAACAGAGCCCATCAGAACCCTCCAACAAAGGAAGTCATTCAGTTACATATCTCCATTCCTATGGCATTGAATAGAATTTCCTCCAATCCGAATGGAAACACAGGGGGTGCCACATGACATTTACTGAAAATGTGTGGATCATCCTGAGTTGCCCTGTTGCCTCTCTTGTTTTCACAAATCTTTATGCAATATATCACTTTAAAATCAACGTTTCTTTTTTCCAGATCTTAGAAGTTTCCGAAAGCTAAAGTTACCAATCTCTAAAGCCATTTTGTCCTAATTTAAAAGATGCTTTTCCATTCATATGAGGTTGAGGTATGTAGTTGCTTCTACACCAACCGGGCATGTAGTGGAGGGTGGACGTACAGTGGGGAGAACAAGTATTTGATACACTGCCGACAAAAGCATGTAGAAGTCTGTAATTTTTATCATAGTTACTCTTCAACTGTGAGTGACGCAATCTAAAACAAAAATCCAGAAAATCACATTGTATGATTTTTAAGTAATTAATTTGCATTTTATTGCATGACATAAGTATTTGATACATCAGAAAAGCAGAACTTAATATTTGGTACAGAAACCTTTGTTTGCAATTACAGAGATCATACGTTTCCTGTAGTTCTTGACCAGGTTTGCACACACTGCAGCAGGGATTTTGGCCCACTTCTCCAAACAGACCTTCTCCAGATCCTTCTGGACAATACAGACTTTCACCTCCCACCAAAGATTTTCTATTGGGTTCAGGTCTGGAGACTGGCTAGGCCACTCCATGACCTTGAGATGCTTCTTACGGAGCCACTCCATAGTTGCCCTGGCTGTGTGTTTTGGTTCGTTGTAATGGAAGGAGGTTGTTGGCCAAGATCTCGCGATACATGGCCCCATCCATCCTCCCCTCAATATGGTGCAGTCGTCCTCTCCCCTTTGCAGAAAAGCATCCCCAAAGAATGATGTTTCCACCTCCATGCTTCATGGTTGGGATGGTGTTCTTGGGGTTGTACTCATCCTTCTTCTTCCTCCAAACACGGCGAGTGGAGTTTATACCAAAAGTTCTATTTTTGTCTCATCAGACCACATGACCTTCTCCCATTCCTCCTCTGGATCATCCAGATGGTCATTGGCAAACTCCTGACGGGCCTGGACATGCGCTGGCTTGAGCAGGGGGACCTTGCGTGCGCTGCAGGATTTTAATCCATGACGGTGTAGTGTGTTACTAATGGTTTTCTTTGAGACTGTGGTCCCAGCTCTCTTCAGGTCATTGACCATGTCTTGCCGTGTAGTTCTGGGCTGATCCCTCACCTTCCTTGTGGAGAGGTTGGAGTCTGTTTGATTGAGTGTGTGGACAGGTGTCTTTTATACAGGTAACAAGTTCAAACAGGTGCAGTTAATACAGGTAATGAGTGGAGAGCAGGAGGGCTTCTTAAAGAAAAACGAACAGGTCTGTGAGAGCCGGAATTCTTACTGGTTGGTAGGTGATAAAATACTTATGTTATGCAATAAAATGATTATTATTTTTTTTTTATCATGTGATTTTCTGGATTTTTGTCTCTCGCAGTTGACCTTTACAGACCTCTACATGCTTTGTAAGTAGGAAAACCTGCAAAATCGGCAGTGTATCAAATACTTTTTCTCCCCACTGTATGTAAACACCATATACTCTCCTTTTTTTGACAGCTGTTACCGTCATTTGTGCATGCTGTGTGTTATGGCACGTGTCTCAAATGTATGCTTCTTGTAGGTTTGTAGTCGGGTCCGGTTCTAGCCTTTTGGGTGCCCTAATGTAACTCTTGTTAAAATATGACATAAGTATGAATAAATAGTTTAAAAGCTGCATAAATAAGTTGGAAGGTAAAAGTGATTAATTTAATGTAATTTAATAAAAATGTTTACAACAATAATTTAATGTTTAAGATTGAAGCTCGGTCGGAGCGAGGATTGGTCTGCAGCGTGCAGGCGTGCACATGCATAGATGGGATTCAAGATGGCGAGCCAGGCCCAGACCTTCAATTCATCTTCTCCTTTGCACCAGTGATGAAATCTCCTGCATATGGTGACTCACTGCCAGAGTGTCAGGAATTGTTTTTGAACTGAACTGGGAACTGATTGAATTATTATTTTTGGACTGAATCGAACTGAAACTTTTCATTGAACTGAATAATTGAACTCACATTTGGACTTTAACTTGAATTTAAGGTGTTATACTTTTAATTTCATATTGGGATCGTATTTATGAATGTGATTCGAAGTGATTGTGGTCCACTTTAATTTGATTGTGTAATTGAAGGTATTCTCTTATGCTTAAAAGAAAGGAAAAAAGGAGTTAACTCAGGAAATAAAATAGGAGTTCTAAATTAGGTGCAACCTAGGAAAAAGAGACTGGTCTAACTTTGATTAGTTCGACTAAAATAACTTTGAACAAAAAGAGTGAAATAGCCTTTCATTTATTATACTTACCTCAGTATTAAGAACCTGCAGGGTATTTTTGTTTTGTGTACTGTATTTTATAAGTGTGTTTGGTGTTCAGTAAATTGCAGGCCTTTTGAATTTAAAGCAACGGTCTTTGGTGTGATTATTTTCTGCTCCCCACTCCTTAGAACCTACAACTGGTCCAATGGTGCAGTAAGTGGTGCGAGACCGGTGCTACACTAAGCAAAATGTAATTTTGCAGTAGCAGTCGTGGGCCTTAAGCGCCTGCTTATGTCGCTTATGCCTAGAACTGACCCTTTTTTGTAGTGGTGGGATAGGCTTAATATGTTCACACAGCTTTTAGTCTTTAAAAAATATTCTGCTTATTTCCAGTCATGTAAAACGATGTATAATGGCATGAAATTTGTTTGTAGGGAAAAAAATGTTAGAGCAAATATGACGACAATTTCAATGTCATAGCCTAAACTAGATAGTTCACCCTTGTCCTTGTGTTCTGTGAACACACATGGTCGAACCTTTCAGTGAAACTGAAAATTCTATTTTTTCCCAAATGTCTATTGTTGCAAGGTAGGCTATGAGCTATACCACTGTACCAGGTTAAAGTAGTATCTTGATAATACCAGGTAAAAGTAGTAAACTGATAATGTCAACCCATTTTATTTTAAGTCAAAAGAAAGTATTGTAGGGAAATTATTGAGTAGGCTACTACTGTAAAATCTAACTTCCCAGTTCTGTAGCATCTGTGAAGGTGAACAGGTCTTTTATATGACAGTAATAATAATGTTTTTTGAACTGGAGAATTGGGGAGGGTTGTTCTTTTTCCAATTTAACTGTGACAATTTACTTGCTGATGTTGTCTGTCTTGATCTTGATCATGTGATGGTTGCCCATGCAAATGTTCCATCACCCACTTTATTGTTTAATTAACTAGCTGGTCTCCACCACCATACCCTTAACTAATGGTGCGTGATGTGTGGTCGTCTTGGCTACTTTTCAGGCCCGTAAGCATCTGACAAACTTTGATTTAGGAGTTTAATGTCCCATCACAACTGCTTCATACTGAGCTTATGAAAGCTAGTCCAATAAGTTAAGTTGTAAAACGTACAGTGTGAAAAGCATGTTAGAAAAGTAAGATGTGCTGATGGACAGAACTTTTCAACAGGAAATTGAATTAGGGTTTAGGACACATTTCCATTTCCAATAAATTCTCCCTTAATCCTAAAGTCCTACACTTGGCTTCTGGTTGTAGTCAAGTGTACGTGCCAAAAACACAACCGGGAAACAGCTTTCAGCGATAAGACCTTTAACGTAAGCCGGAGCTACAGGGATGGCCATGTGTCATAGCCAAGATAGCGACACGAGCAAGTGGTTACATCATACATAGTACGTCGACTCAGTGTACTACTTCAAAGTGCAACGTGTACTCATTAGATGAACTATAGAATACACAACGTTATTAATACAGCATAACAGTGTTCTGCTGGAGGGGCTGGGTAGCCATGGGGGGGTGGTGTGAGGCTAAGCCCAGCTGAGGGGGGACTTGTCTGCTGCTGAGGGGGCCGGAGCAGAAGCCTCCGCTGGAGATCACAGATGTGGAGCCACTGACGGATGTGTCAGCGACAGATGCGTGCTTGGCCCCGGGTCTGAGCAGCTGTGCGGGTCTACACAAATGTGTGCACTGGCATGGGTCGTAGGATAGAACAGAAGTAGACTGAATGAACTAGTCATTGACTTGAATTGGAGCTTCTATTCATTATATTTCTGTGTGCTGTTTTTTTCACAACAGGCTTAATCTAGGTGGAGAACTTTTAGAAAAACGGGGCACTGGGTGTTTTGGTAATTCGATTCATTTTAACCCCTATCAGAAGTGGATATGTTGTCAGCCTCTTTAAGTGTATTGCGAAAGCATTGATGTCTGTATAAAAAATGTCCGCTAAATGGCTGAACTGGAGGTTGAAATTGACAAGGACAGCAGTAGCAGAAGAGAGTATGACTTGACCAATTCTATTGTAGGAGCATGTGTGTTTGTGAGTATAAAGGCCCGCTTCTTGTCCCAAGGATGGAGTTGTTTTTGGTAAGTGTGCGGGTCAAGACTATGCTGAGGGACAACAGCTTCTGATGGTGAACATATTCACCCCATGTGGCAGTGTGTGTGATAATGAGATTTTGTGTGTTTATTACATGTCTTAGTGAGTCTAAATCTGAGTGTTAGTCCATCTGTGTGGTACTAGACAGAGATGGGGACAAGTCACACATGGTCAAGTCCAAGCAAGTCTCAAGTCTTAACCATCAAGTCTCGAGTCAAGTCTCAAGTCACAGTTCAGATAAATCAAGCAAGTCAAGTCAAGTCAAGGGTTCACCCTAAGCAAGTCAAGTCGAGTCCTTATAAGTTTCAAATCAAGTCAAGTCACAGTACTAAAGAGATGAACACACACACACACACACACACACTGTCCTCTGTTTCTGACGTGCGCTTGGTGCGAAGCTCGATTTCAAAATCAAATATTTTTCTCCTCCGCGTTGCAATTTTTTGGGGATCTTGAATCAGCCTGAAGGGGTTGTATTCGCTATAACAACCGCCTCGCTATACCTTATCCCGCTTATTACATGGCTACCTACCAAATAAATCAATAATTTGACACAAAATATTGATTTCAAAAGGAATTTATTGATTTAAAAACGATTCTATTGCTTCCTCTAAAGAAAATAGTCCGTTCCGTCTCTGGTTAGAATCCTGCTGCGTCCATAGCAACGCGCTGTTTTTAATGGCAACGGTCTGTTATCAAGAAATAACACTGGAATTCAGCCAATACATGTAATAAGGGCTAATAATAACAACCTTATAAACTAATTATTGTGACTGAAAAACTGCCTAATATGTAATTACGCTGTAATTATTCTTGTCTGTATGAGTAAAAAAAAAAAACCTCTTCAAAATGTTTAGGTGCTAGTAATCACATTGGCGCCTCCATGTTAGCCTTTCATGCAGTAAAGTTAACTGTTATGGTGTAAGCACAATGCTTTTTAGTTTCCACATGCAGTCCACAAACACTTGAAAATGCGCACATTTAATACAGACATTATGGCCTACGTGTAATAATATACATGCCCGCTCATTTTAAGATGCCCATCAACATTAAAATTCAGGCTATGCCACTGTTATAGTCAAATTCCATTACATCTATTTACCAGATGTATTCTGTAATGATAATGGTCACATTTCTAACAAGAAAAAATAAAATAAAATATGCAACCAAGGCCAAATTATGACAAACAAAAGATTAATTCATTACTTAATCGTTATAGATCTTAGTGAAACTGAGTTTACTTTCTTACCTTTCCTTGTGGTTCTTAAAATGACGAATGAAATTTGACGTTGCTGCATATTTTGCATCTGGCAAATCTTTTTTTATTCACACGGTCCAGTTCAAAGTCCTTGTATCCAAACGATACTATTTGTGGAGCTCGACTAACGTTACTGTCTGCCATGTTTGGCGCGGTTTGAATTGTGCAGCGTTAAAGGCACATACGCTGATTAGTGCTGTTGATGTCACAACATATAAAATAACTGTATTGCTGTTTGTTTATTATAAGTTCAAGTCATTGTCGAGTCTTCCACTTCAAGTCAAGTCTCAAGTAACTTGTTCTTAAGTCAAAGTCAAGTCAAGTCATTTTCATACTTTAATCAAGCAAGTCACAAGTCCTGAAAATTGTGACTCGAGTCAGACTCGAGTCAAGTCATGTGACTCGAGTCCCCCACCTCTGGTACTAGATAACACAAGCCCCTCAGTGCTGTCTGGTGCGCCACTCAACCAGCTTCTAATTGACCTGCCTGGCTCAGCGGCCTGATTGCAAACAGACCCAGGTGAGTGTGAATGTGTGACAGCACGCTTTCTATCCTCCCTCTCTTCATTTCAGTCTGTCCTCCCTGCTCTGTTTAAGGAGCACAGTCGCTAACTGCAGTACTAATGACTGTTAAACCCCTGTCCTGTATGCTGCTCGCTCCCACACACACACACACACACACACAGCACTAATGATGGCTACAATTTGCTCGGCAGCCTGATTTAAGGAAATGGCTATTAGACCGAGATCGCTGGGCAGCAGAGCCTTTGCTTCCACTCTCCCATTCGCCCCGTCTCATTAGCCCCCTTCACAAAGAACTTTATTGGCCCACGAGGCAGAATGTCACTGTGGAATAGCCCCTGCTTCTTAATACCTTTTAATGGGCCTTCATAACACAATGTACGGAGGAGAGTGTGCGCACGTGTGTTGCTAAGGGTACGTAGTTGCATGTGCGTCCATTTCTTTGTGTGTTGGTTTTTACAACAGGGTCGGGTGGTTACAGAAAACCACAATTACATGTAGCTAACATCACTCACAGCCTTTAGTAAAACATACATCCATCTTTAAGGGTGAGACGACTTGGAGACTTTAAGAGAGATTTTTCTACGTCAGACAGGAAACCAAAGTGGTTGGTTTTTACAGGGCAGGTGCACCCAAAAGTAATTACCAAGCATCAGATGAGGTCTGTACTAATAAATAAAGCTGGATTACACTAGCAAACTGTGGTCATAAACACCATGGTACCAAACCTCACCATGTCGGCCTTCTGTCTGGCTTATGGAGCTACCTCATTGACAAACAATGCAATATCATTTAGTTACACCAGTCAGTGGGTCCTCTCAAACTCACCAAATTTTACAAGGATGGCTTCACTTCCATGCTGCAGCAGTACATGAGAACCAGTGGCAGTGATCTAGACCACTAGGCGATATCGGGACATCATTTTCAGAAATGTTTGGCATGGTGAAAAAGGTAGACATGCAAGGAGAGAGCAAGAGTAAGAGACTGGTATGGGGGGGGCTGGAAAGGGAGAGGAGATTGACTGGATGAGAGAAAGATACTGGATAGGTAGGAAAGATGAAGAGGAAAGGAGAGCCAGAGACAATGAGCAAGAAAGGGAGAAATGGTGAAAGTGAGCTATGACTAGAGACAAGGAGAAAGGAAGCAAATGGATTAGTGGAGGTGTTAGAGATCCTCCACAAAGGAACAGGCAGAGGAAAGGAGTTGGCCTTGTACTACTGGGGCCCTGTGCTGTGCTCAGAGTTTCCCCTTCATCCAACACAAATTTCTCTGCCCCCCAGGGACAATAAAACAAACAGTGTGTGGACTCCACAACACATTGCCTTAGGCCCCCTGACAATTACCACAGCAGCTTCATGTTCTCTTCTATCCTCTCCTTTATTCTTTGGACAGGTTTTCTCCTTCCCAGACCTAGAGACAATGAATACAATGATAAAACAAGTCAAAAACAGACCAAACCGGCAGAACTCGAAAAGGGACCCCTGATTAAAGAAATGACAACTATATACTTATCAAGGCCTCAACATAAGTTATAGAGTAAGTTATAGAAATATAGGCTAGACTAGATTGGTATATTGGTAATTAGTCCAACAATCTAAATCTGAAGAAAAACTAGGGAAAGGGGCACATGTTCAGGTGCCCCTGACTTCCAGTCCATTGATTTCAGTTGTTCAGAAAAAGTCACACCCACCACCCATTGAAAAAATCTGTCAAATTGCAGGAGGCTAAGATAAACTAATTTAAACTAAAATATTCTCTTCCCGGACGGTCAAAATGCGGGCCACTGTGTATTTTTGATGCAGGTGAGGGGCCCCCAAACTCACTCTCACCTGGTGCCCCAAAAGCATAGTCTCAGCTCCTCAACCCCAGCCCCCAGTGTCAGCTCCTCAACCCCAGCCCCCAGTCTCAGCTCCTCAACCCCAGCCCCCTGTCCCAGTCTCACCCTACAAGCCCAGACTCAGCGCCAGCATCTTGTCCCAGTTCCACAGCCTCCAGTCCCAGCTTCAGCCTCTATTTCGCAGCTTCCCAGGCCCAGCCTCTCCTCCAGTCTCTACCCAATCCCAAGCTATCCTCCAGTCTCTACCCAATCCCAAGCTCTCCTCCAGTCTCTACCCTATCCCAGGCTCTCCTCCATTCTCTCCCCAGCCCCAGGGCCAACCCCATTCCCCAAACCACAGCACTGTGAGATTAGCAGGAACGCGACTCATTACGCTTGTTCATGAGCTGTGTCCAAACCAAACGCTTTAACTGTGTCTGTAACACACCAGCTAATCTCGCTGCCACCTCTGGCCATATAAACACTCCTTATGCCATTTGAAACACACACCGCTTCTCACCGTGACCCAATAGACCAACGCTTCACACACTGGCAGCAGGCGACAGTCCCTGCCTGGAGTACTGGAAGCTTCATACAGGTGAGGAAATATAATGAAATCTTTATTTGCTGAAGTCTAAACAAGGCAAATGGGAAACATGATTGCGAGTAAACTTGCCGCTGGCGTTACCCTATGAGAGAGTTTGGAAGGTCATTAACCTATGACCTTCCAAGGGGATAGAAAAGAGAAGCCAATAAGTCTGGGCAATATGACTGGTGACAGTGAGATTATGTATGTGCAAAACTTTGAGTGCCAATTGTCATTAATACACATTTCCCTTTGTGTCGCTCATTCCCCCTTATGCCCCCTCCCGCCCCACACACACACACACACACACACACATTGGTCAAATGACTGAGACAATCAGCCAAAATAAATCAAATAACCCAGAATGCAGCAGGTCCCATACCTAATTACAGGAAGTGGAATATTGGAGCGGTCGCACACTGCCAGTACACATGCATACTAGATCCTTTGTGTGTGTGTGTGTGTGAGAGAGATATTGTGTGTATATGGGCACACTGCTGGGACACTGCTAATTGCAGTGACCGTGATTAAATCATTTAACTGTATTTAACCATATTAGAGAATAGCGTATGTAATGTCTGGGATCGGGAGTGGGTGTTCTTATGCTGGAAAAGATAGGTCTTAAGAATATGTTCCAAACGGTGTGCTGTTCCCTATGTAGTACACTACTTTTGACAAGAGCACTGCAATACATTTGTAATGAGGTGCCATTTGGGACTCCACTTTATATAATTTAATAATTTCTAATTCAGTAAAATGGAGGAAGGGGTTAGGAAGCAAGCCTCTGCACATTCTGAAACAATTCCTTCCCATAATCTTCTCATTACTGCTCATCAATGAGAGCTTTCTCATTCCTCCATACGGGGCGACCAGGGCCCGGGGCCACCGTTTCCCAGGGAAACCTGAGGGCAGAAGGTCACATAGGAGGCAGGGAAGTCCCTTTGTTTGTGAGAGCTTGTGTGTGTGTGTGCACATTTACAGCTAAAGCTCAATTATTGCTGTACAGAGACCAAGGAAGTAAGACAAAAGAATAGGATATAATACTGTCATTAACTACAACTTAGCATAGCCAGTTCAAGCTAGGATCGCTCCCATCACAATATCGGATTTCATGATGACTATTTAATCATCAGGTTACTCAGCGCTGGTGTTACTAGCATGTGGGTGCAAACCCACCCATCACCGCTGCCTCCACCTGTTTGGTTCTCTGTTTCCTTTTCGGGAGGGGGGGGGGGGGTCAGTACTGCGCACATATTGCCTATGGGGATTGATAATAATTATGTTATGTTGTGATATTGTTAGTAGTATTGTATACATGGTAATGTGATGCCAGTGAGTTACCTCAGAAGAGCAAAACCAGTATAAAAAACGTTCTAATAAATGATTAAACTAAAACTGAACAACCATTGTAACAAAGATAGACCATCGGATCAATGCCAACGCATCTCATTGTGAACCATCAGTTTGGAATCAATTCTCCTGCACAGCATATGTCAGTAACAACCATCCTTGGCTACTCCTTGATTCTTTATATTATTAAGTTGTTCATATTTACGTTGGTACAGCACAGGAGACTAACAAGGCAAATGTTGTGGGCTTAGAGGAACATTTTTATTTGTAATATAATATAACATAATACAGACTTTCATATTTTCGTTAAGTGCTACTGTAATTAGCCCTGTCGGCCGACTGTGGAATCTTTTAATTTATTGAGGAAAATGAATTGGAAAGATGTGTGGTGGGTAGAGCAATTTTCTATAATTTGTAAGCCACATTTAAACTCCTTGGTTCAATAGCTACATTTCAGTTGTCTAACAGATGTTGCTGAATCCATATTTTTTTTCCCCCTGACATTGCTTGTAGCGGCGTTGTAGTGTCAATACTTCATAATAGAAAATGAGCTAAACCAGCGTAATTAACCAATGCTAAGTTTCCCTTAAAATTATATCATTTCAGGAGTAATATGTATTGTACAGTGTTCTTCTCATTTCAAGGAAAAGGGAAACCACAACAAAACAGAGGTTTTTCCACTTCTTACCCCACTGGGGTGTGTCGCTTAAACAGAGTTAAATATTATGGCTGTTCATCAACTTTGTGGATAAAGTCCAGTAACTTAGAGCCAACCAAACAATACAATGACAACCCCTGTCGCAGTGCAGCTAGCCAGTCTCTCTGTCTTGTCTGGGCACTGCTCTAAAGCTGCAATTGTCAAATTCACATCCCCCTCAAACTGAGCCTGTGCACCTGTAATTATAGGGGATGGGGAGTGAGACAATTAACCAGACAGGTGTCTCCAATTACGTCTGAACAGCTGTAAGTCATGTGCTGGGCGGGGCTCCTGTTGGGCCCTGTATCCTGCCACCCCCTGGGAACCTCTGTTTTCTGACAGGATGTCATTTTATTGGGCCGAAAGTCAGTGACTCAGAGATCATGACCACTTCCTGTGTCTTCTCTGCTCTCTAACAGGCCGATCAGCTCACTTGACACGGACAATAGTGTGGCGTCGTCTAGCTTTCCTCAGTAGTTTTGTTCGATCCCCTCATTACTATAACTATGACCCTGGTAACAATGAGAGATAAAGCAGCTGAGTCAGAGGTCCCGTGGGGGGGGGGGGGGGTCAGAAGATCATCCAGCAGTGCAGGACATGTGGCTGAGGTCGGGGGTCAGCTGGCCCCCACTGCTGCTCCCCCGCACTGTAGCACACAGGAAGTAAGAACACACACACACACACACACACAATACACACACAAACACACACCATAGGCCAAGAAACACTCGCAGTCACAATCCCGGCACCAACGGCAACACTCCCCTGGCAACAGCCGTGTCCTGAGCACACTGACAACCCGTGGCGCTCTTAAAAGACAACGGCCCACCCAGGAAGACTGTTTGTATGTCTGCGTGTGTCCGTATGTCTCCGTGTGTCTGAGTGCGTTCCTGTGTGTTTGTGTCTACGCGGTTTGTGGCTAGAGTCTACTGTTCTATAGCTAAAGGTTGTGTCATGCGGCCTGGCCTCATTGACCTCACGCACACCCACATACGAACACACGCAAACGTTCACTCATTGCTTGTGTGACCTGGAGCATGGAGAACATTTCAGCGGTCCTGAGTGTCACTGTTTTATGGTGTGAGCTACACTTTAGATGTCATGCAAATACGGCAGGTAAGTAGAGAGGGAAGTTATTAGTGTCACAGTAAACCTACCAGTCCTGGGTACACTGTGTCCCAGTTCCAGTGTGTCCTTAAAGCTGCTATCATTGCCAGTATACCACTTTTCACACCACCTCCTTTTTTTATTTGTCTTTATGTTTTTTGATGGAACTGATGGAGGATTATATACAACATCTTGGTAAAAGAAAGTTGCAGTTCACATTCTGCGGTTCCTCGTGGAAAGATGACAGTGACTATTATTTGAAATAACGCCAAATACAGATTTCTGCTTAGAAGGGGAAGTTCATGGTTTAATTAACAACTTGATGTAAGATGGTTCCTTGTCGTCATGACAGTCAATGGGCCATGGAAATTGTTAATTCACCACTAAGTCTTTGTTTAAACATCCATTGCAAAAGCACCTGAAAAATGTTGACACCAAAAGCTAACAATCAGTAATCACTTCAGAGGCATGAAATATTTTTTTATTTGCATTGCCAAATCTCCTAAACCCCACTCAAATCAATTTAAAATGTTGTTTGATATAACCATTTGAATGCTCTGGGACCCAGGACTTCAGGCGGGCCTGTGGTAGTGGAACAGGGTTGGTTTTCTCAGTGTGGTTGCATGCCGAAGGACTTATGCCACCTGATGGAGAAAAACTCACTGATTAATTTAGGCTAGAGATTTTTTTTCCAGTTTTTATATTGTTAACAGCAGTTGTTAATTAGGAGCTTGGCGACCCAGAGTACTGATAGTTGTCTACCTAGTATCACATTCACCTGGTTTCCCAGCTCTAAATCAGTCCAGTTAGAGGGCTATATTGAAAACAAGCAGTACTGTAGGGTCTGAGGTCTCAAATGAAGAACCACACATTTTTAGAGCCCTGAGCTTTTTCATGACCTTGTAACCTGCCCAACAAGCGAGCATATTTGGATCTTTTTATGATTTAAAAACATTTGTTTTCAGTTGCTGGAAGATTCTGTGAACATTTCTCCTAAAATATTATGGTTAAGTTCTAAGTTGAATTTTCTTTTTTATTTCACAAATGAAAAACATCCTGTCCATACTGTCTACTGTATTGAGTTTGCCAGCAAGGTCAATATGTAAATCAAAGACAATTGCCAGCCGCCGAGACTGAGACACTGAATTCCGTAAATCAAATCAGACATGTTTTCTTTTTCTTATTAATACATCCCTCAATGCTTCCTTTTCTAGGAATTAAATACTCAACAAATGTTTATCTTAGTCAAAAGGGACAGAGCATTGTTTGTATTATTTATTATTTATTTAGTATATATATTGAAAGATATGTTGAATGAAAACAACAGTGTAATGACTGTTCTTTTATGACTTCTATTTACATGAGTGCACACAGACTAACACCCAAAACAACAACAAACAGTACACCGCTTTCGCAGTATGGACCAGAAAAAGTACGCATAAAGAGGGCATGTCTTGCGGTACTATAGTAACACCATAAAAACAGACTTTTTTTACAGTTAGGTTCAAGTCGTCATGCCATAGCACGTATTTTCTTACTTCTGGAAAAGCCCCTCATCTCTTCCTCTTGAAACACTGGGCTTAGCTGTTGGTTTGGCTGAATCATCCAAATTCCTAGGGACCATTATCTCGCACCATCTTGGGTGGGTGGAGAACATCATAGTAATCAACAAAAAGATACACCAGCAAATGAATTATTTCTCACGGCTGACAAAACAAAATGTTTCCTGTTGAACCTTGACCTGGCGTCACAGACCACCCTTAGAGTCCAGTCTCATATTTGTGGAAAGGGTACTGTAATGAATCGGGAGTGTGTAGTATTAGTGGTAATGTTCTCTATTATTGGGAGGAGTATTTCTATTGGGAGTGTGTCATTGTATTGGTGGAAAATGTTGCCAGTATTCAGGGGAGGATTTCTGTTGTGACTGTGTACTTGTATGAGTGGTTGTGTTTTGCACCCCCGGGCCACTGTATTAAATCTACAGCTGTTCAAAAGTTTGGGGTTGCTTAGAAATGTCCTTGTTTTGTAATGAAAAGCAATTTTATGTCCATTAATATAACATTAAATTAATCAGAAATACAGTGACGTTGTTGTTAATAGGCGACTCTGGGAAGCTGGCCTTCTAGGCAGAATTCTTCCTCTGTCCAGTGTCTGTGGTCTTTTGCCCATCTTAATCTTTTATTTTTATTGGCCAATCTGAGATATGACTATTTGAGCCAGTTTGCACTGTTCTGTGGAGCGAGTAGCACACAGCGTTGTATGAGATCTTCCTTTTCTTGGCAATTTCTCACATGGAAAAGTTCCAGAAGAAAATATTGTTGTTTCTGGCCATTTTAAGCCTATAACTGAACCCACAAATACTGATGCTGAAGATACTGAACTTGTCTTAAAAAGGCCAGTTTTATTACTTTAATCAGCACAAGGGTTTTCTGATGATGAATTAGGATTTTAGAATTATAAACTTGAATTAGCAAACACAATATGCCACTGGAACACATGAGTGATAGTTGTTGATGATGGGGCTCTGTACATCTATGTATATATTCCACTGACCATCCAATAGTATTAACAACGTCTACACTGTATTTCTGATCAAACTGATGTTATTTTCAAAGACAGAAAAACAATGACCTTCAAAATGACCCCAAACTTTTGAGTGGTGGGATATACAGCTCCGGAAAAAACTAAGAGACCACTGCGCCTTTTTATTTCCTTTCCAAAAAAGTCGAAAAGGAAAGTTTTGAGTTATATGAGGTAACCTTTTCAAGGTTTTTTTCCACAACTGCAATGTCACATAAATCACTAATTTTCTACAAAGTGTTTATTTGCTCATAAAAATAAAAGAAATATAAACAAATAAAATGAAACATTTGTAATTACAGTACATTTTCTCTTTACTTTGTAGAAATGTTACAGCTACTGCAAGAGACCATGCTTGATATCTCTTTTGCTTGTTGCCTTTTTGCAAAAATGGCTGCAACACTCCTTACAAGCTAATTTATTTTTCTTATGCCGGAAGCAGGTTGTTTGGTACCAAATTACTTTAACAGATGATGAGCAAGCATTTTACTGGATTTCCTTCTGTCTCTCAAGGAAATGGCCCTTCAGTACAGTTTTTTGTCTTCTTCTGCGCTAACTGTCTTAAACTTGCAGAGTTTCTATTAAAAACATTTCTTTGTTTTATCTCACAAGATATCAATTCACTTTGGGAAACTCATGAAATTCTTGTTATTTTTCATTGGGTTAATGTTTATTTACATCTGTTCAAATTTGATGTAGTATTTTTTTCAAGTAAATAAAGTTACTCCGCAGATAATTAACTTTAAATTATTTTCCCAGGCATCCTAAGACTTTAACATAGTACTGTATATATAATATCATATAATGGCATGACTTTGTCCAAATGCTTATATGAGAAAAAAGAGAAGAAATTCTGTGAAATAAAGCAGTGCATAAAAGCAATAGATTGATGCAGACTTCTTGGGTGTGGTACTGCAGGGGCAGATGTGTGAGGCACCTGTAGTGGGACGTCAAGCTAGAGGAGGATCCAGAAGGAGACAGGACAGTTAGAGTCTGTACAGGCCAGACCGCAGATGGGCTAGATGACACAGACCTGCCATTGTACAGATTTCTCTTTCACACACACACATTAAGCAGGCACACATATACACACCACACTTTTGTAGTAAGTGTTACTATGCTTGTGGCGACCCCCAAAATTATTCCCATTCAAAATAATTATTTTTGAATTTAGCAAAATCTTTCCTTAACCCTAAACCTCACTCTAACCTTAAATTCTAACCCAACCCCTGACTCTTATTTTGACACAGTATACCATTGTGACTTATACCCTAAGCCTACCCTAAGTAATTTTTTCTCATTGGGACTGGCAAAAGGTTTTTGGGATTAGTTGTTTACTATCATATGGGGATTATTGGTTAGCGGAGAGAATGGCAGTTTCACAATAAAACAACTCTAAAATCTTCACTGATGCCCAAGACTGTTCAGTGGTGACTCTGTTTTTATAGAACTTTTTCCTGCTCCATGTAGTGGTCAGATAGGCCGTCCTCGAATTCAGGTGGGTATACTGGCATACATTGTCACATTTGTTGGTACTGCCCAAGTTTTTTCCCCCAGATTTTAATGCACAATTGTCTAACAATTACCACAAATTATCTGACAAACAAAGAACATAAAGGCAGCTGTCTTGTGGGCAAATATATATTGATGAGAAAGGACGGCAAGGTGTTTGCAAGCTAACAGACAGGCCTCAAAAAGGTGGAAAACAACAGGAGTGTGTCAAACAACATCTCGCAATGCACAACTCCTTAGTCCTTGTCATGAAGGGGCTACTGCAGATGACAACCACACAGGTTGAGCTCCAGGCAGTTAAAAACTAGAAGTTGCTCCCTCCAAGAGCACATGCGATCCACAACAAGGGACAATTGAGGAGTGGAAAAATTGTTTGGAAGAATCGTGGCAGTTTACTTGAGTGGCCAGCACAGATGAGATGGAATGGTTTGTTTTTCAGCATGAATTTACTACCATGCTTATCGGCAGAAACTCTGTGAAATGTTTCTAACACCTTTTAGAAGACAGGCAAGACCCCGGGAACAGATGAAACCAAAATGTAACAGAAGGGATATTTGTATTAGAGTAGTAAAATATGAAGTTTGTGAAGGATTGTTGTTTAATGTAAAGAATACAGGACTTAATACTAAATGTTTGACTACTTTAAAACATACTATACTATGTACTTTTGCCTGAAAAAGAAACAAAATATATGACAGATGGTAGAACATTGCATTCAAAAAGTATTCCGACCCCTTCAATCTTTCAACTCTTTTTTACATTACAGATGTTAAATGGATTAAATAGATTTTGTCCTCATCAAGCTACACCATAAAAACCAAGCAAAAAAAGTTGTAGAAATGTTTGCAAATTTATTTCAACCTTTTCACATGTACTGTACGTTTCAAATATATCTAATAGCTCCCCAGCATGACTTCTTAATTCAAGTTAGGTCAGTATGCGCTGACTGTTCCAGAATATGATCAAGACGGAACAATACATTTTACCCACAGCTGCCAAGAAACACTCCACTGCTTTCTGGTGACGTAGGCAGTTTCTGATTTCTACTGGTTAAAACAATATTCGTAAACACGTACCGCCAGTAGCGCAATCTCACTGGTCTGATCAAAAATGCCAAAGGGTTAAAATAAAAAACAACATCACATTTACATAAGTATTTGGACCTTTTGCTAGTACACTCAATATTGAGTTCTGGTGTATCCTGTTCCCATCCATCATCCTTGAGATGTTTTTACATCTTGATTGGAGTCCACTTGTGGTTAATTCGGTTGTGTCGAGGCACAGATCTGGGGAAGGGTACCAAAATATTTCTGCAGCATCAACCATTCTTAAATGGAAGAAGTTTGGAACCACAAACTCCTTCCCTGCAGCAGACTGCCCGGTTAAACTGAGCAATGAGGCAGAAGGACCTTGCTCAGGGAGGTGACCAAGAACCGATTGCCACTCTGACAGAGCTCCAGAGTTCCTGTGCAGAGATGGGAGAACCTTCCAAAAGTTCAACCATCTCTGTAGCAATTCTCCAATCAGGCATTTACACTAGAGTAGGCAGACAGATGCCAATCCTCAATGAAAGGCACACGAAAGCCCACTTGGAGTTTGCCAAAATGTACCTAAATGACTCATAAGAAAATAGGACACTATATTCTCTGGTGCTGTGAAAACAATAATTAATAATTTTTCTGAATGCTAAGTGTCATGTCTAGAGAAAACCAGGCACTGCTCATTATGTGACTGCTACCATCTCTGCAGTGAAGCAAAATGGGTGCAGCATAATGCTGTTTGGATGTATTTCAGTGGCAGGCACTGGAAGATTAGTCAGAATTGAGGGAAAGAGGAAACAAGCAAAGTAGAGACAGATCCTTGATGAAAACCGGTTCCATAGTGGTCAGGTCCTCAGACTGGAGCGGAGGTTTAACTTCCAACAAGACAACAAACCTAAACACACAGCCAAGACAATGCAGATGAGGAAAATGAATGAATTCAGTCCTTTTAAAAATAAGGAATGAACACAATATCAAAAAAGGGGTCTGAATACCTTCCAAATGCACCGTTTAGTAATGGTAGTACACTGTAGTTATTCTACCCCGATAATACACAAACATTATACAGATATTTGTATATTTCTGACATAATTTGGAAACTAAATATATAGAATTAATATATGTATGTCCATCCTCACAACAACCAACACATAGAACAGGCAGTGTTCATAGAATAATATTCAGATGTTAACTTGTGGACAGATACATGTGATAGATGTTATGAACTGATTAAACTACGCATTATCAGATAAAGACCTACACTATGCCATAGAGAACATTCTAACGGCCACACATCTCATGAGCCACTACATGTGATAGATGTTCCAAATTGAGAAATGTGATTTTAATTTTGTAGAAGCTTTCTGCACCTACATTTCTACATTTCTATCAATACCCAAAAGCCAAGGAAATTGAAACAATTTTCAACTCCTAACTGATTGATGGATTTCATTTGAGCCACTTTTACCTCCTGGAAACAGATCACTTCAAGGGACATTCAAGCTGAATTTTCCAAACTGGGTTCGGGATGGGAATAGATTCGATTTTGGGGGTTTTAAAGCTAAAGACAGAGGGAGAGGATGCATGAATAAGGGGAAATGAAAGCTTGAGTGGAATAAGGAAAAGCAGAAAATTTTCGGGTGAACTGGTGTCAATGTAATTAAAACTGATTCGGATCCAGAATTCTTGGAAATGTATGAAGAGAGAAGGCGGATGATTATTATGATAATCGTCTTCCTACAGTATGTCAAGGTCCCATTTTAAAATGCAGATGACAGATATTATCCACCTCCTCTCCCGTCTCTGATTTTTCCTGTTTTATTTATTCATTCATTTTTCCCGATGTTGGCGATCTGGTCACACAATGGTGGCATTCATGCCTTTGGTTCTACCAGACCTTCCGGGCCCCCGAGGGCCTCTTATCCACCCACACCGAGCTCAGCCCCAGCATGGAGCAGATAAGGCCAGCCAAGCCAGGGATGCTGCCTGAGGGACAGATATTAGTGAGTTTCTCCGTTGAAAGAATCCAGTAGACTACCTATTAACAGGAAGACATGACAGAGGCATTCCTAGAGGAATCCCATAGATATGACCAGAGAAATGTATTCACATCAATAACCCCATAGATATGACCAGAGAAATGTATTCACATCAATAACCCCATAGATATGACCAGAGAAATGTATTCAAATCAATAACCCTATAGATATGACCAGAGAAATGTATTCACATCAATAACCCCTTAGATATGACCAGAGAAATGTTTCACATCAATAACCCCATAGATATGACCAGAGAAATGTATTCACATCAATAACCCCTTAGATATGACCAGAGAAATGTATTCACATCAATAACCCCATAGATATGACCAGAGAAATGTATTCACATCAATAACCCTATAGATATGACCAGAGAAATTAATTCACATCAATAATCTCATGGATTTGTCCAGAGCAATGAATTCACATCAATAATCCTAGAGGTATGACCAGAGTAATGAATTCTGAATGGGTTTCCCATAGTTATTCATTCCTTTAAATAGTTCCAGTTGTGAGGAAGGAATGCTCTAAGCAGTTTTCATGCACTCGTGACAACTTTCTGAAGTGTCACACTTCAACCACTAACAACTAGGACGTACTCTATCTCTTTAAAGTATATCTAGTTATTCAATATCGAAAAGTACATTTCAAGCCAGATAGCACTGTAAAATGTCAGAGGCTGCGTGGGAGTGTTAACAGTAATTTAGCATCAACTCCCTATAGCCGTATGAAAATGGATAAGACTAAATTGGAGTACGTTCATCCAAATGACGATATGTCAACAGAATAAGAAAATGGTCAAGTCAAAGTTTTTGCCCTATTTGAAATTTATGAGGAGGAGGGGGCGACCAGGGGTCAGGTTGGCCCCATCTCTCTCTGGCCCTCATTGTCAGGACTCCTAGCTCAGAAAAGAGGCTTTCTTTTTCACCAAGCTAATGCAATATAACAAATTAGTATAATTATGCTCCATATTGGAGATTGAGAAGGCAATGTGGCCTGTGTGGTGGGAGGGGGTGTTTAGCAGCAGACAGCGTGGGTATTTGCTGACGGGAATAACTAATTCATCTGCTACTTTTCGTTATTTATCAGAGGACATTCTTGCATTTATGACATTACAGCTAATCAAATAAGCCTGCTGGAATGCCAGTTTTTCCTCTCAAAATGTGATTCTGCTGCTAATGTGAAAATTATCCACCATCGCCACCAACCTGCATCAACATGCACCAACTAAACCATACCCAGCCCCCCCCCCCCCCCCCCTAAATCGGATTGAATTGTAATTGTCTGCCATTGGACTGAATCTAGTGGTATTGTCTTAACTGAGCACAACATGACCCATCTGTAGATACACTGAAACACATGGAAACTAGATCCATCCCAGAGTCCACACATGTCCTCCATTTTGAGAGACACATGTCCTCCATTTTGAGAGACACATGTCCACCATTTTGACACATTTATGAAAGAATTATGTTAAGAAGAACATCACAAAACAAATCCATGTCAATAATATAATCCTGTTCTTGACGTTCTGACTTTCAGACTTCTGAGAAAAGTTGAAAAAGTACAAAAGCTCAAGGGGGCTCCTTCCAAACACCAGACCACGACTATGTGTTTATGACCACAGTTTGCCTGAACTTGTTTTCAGGGCTGTGATCCACTATTGTATATTCAATCATGACAGTAATGAAAGAGTTCTGTCGTGGGGTCAAAATGAGGTACTGAATGACAGAGAGAAGAAAGCCTAACGTGAACAAGTGAGAGACCATTCTATGGACAAATGAGTAAAACAACGAATGATAGATTAATTGGAGGATCTGATGTGACTCGCAACCGTCTCCATGTGAGTCTCAGGAAGACTCCCGGGCGTGACGACACCCAAAATGTGTTTTTAAGGGCAAGCAATGAAAAACAACCCCAAGTGCAGACTAAAATGGAAATCAGAATTTAAGTATAAGGCTCCCTGTTTTCTTTTTATCAGTTTGGTCCCTAATGAGCATGACCCAGGAAACTGCAAACCCCCACTTTCTCTTCTTCTCTGATTTTCACCGGAGCACAACAGAGTCCCTTCCTCTTCCTCCTTCTCCTCACCCCACCCTGTGGATTAGGGAGGGCGTGGAGGTGGGGGTTTGATCCTTAGCTCCTTATGGGAGCATCAGGGCCTACTCATCATCTGCAGTATATCCTGTTTTGGGAAAAGCCGCCGTTTGAAACCCATCTGTTGCCAGGTCCCAGCAGTGCCATCACATAAGAGGGATGCGGATGAAGAGAGATGGAAGGAGGGAAGGGGAGAGAAGATGAGGGGGAGGGAGGGGTAGTCAGAGAGAAAATAAGAGGGACGCGGGGAGAGTGAGATTCAATCAGGACACCACCAACGCGTTCTAGTGTTCAGACTATCATTTTAACACCAAACCCATGAGTGTTGAGCTAAAATATGTGACGTGGTCATTTATGATGAATGCTATTTTTGTCAATGTGTACAGCCAAAGAGAAATTGCATTAAAACATAGAAACACATGCTTAAGCTTTCAGACACCTACGACATGTCCACCCACACACAGTCTGATAGCTTGTTAAGGTACATTTTGTAGAGGACCAGCTGGTCTGAAGCCAGCGCAGAATTAATCTGTTTTCAGATTAAAAACAATAACAGGAGTCACTTTAAAAAAAACAAAAAACTATTGTATAGCATCTGTAAGATGTCAGCCAGGCCAACTATGAACAAGTTAAAAGTGAAGAGAAAAAATCTTGCTGTGAATGAGTAATTCAACTAAAATCTTTCGGTTGATAAGAAAGTGTTTATTTTGGCTGAGATAGGGCAATATTATGGACAAAATTATTTTAGAGGTTTTACTATACGGTCATTCAATCATAAGAGCCCTATGATAACTAATAGCGAGGACACAGGGTTAGCCTCCCCCCACATACATAGATTTTGCTCATTCTTTTGTGTGCGTACACAAACCAGATTGGCTTAAATTGAGTTGAATGATTTTCGTGTTACAGACAGAACCTGTGTGGAAAACTGTCCGGGTGATGTGGCGGCCACGCAAGTCACCAGGACATCACCATTCTGACATCTGTTATTCAGAGCTGAAGGAATGCAAAATAAACATATTAAAGTGGATTATGTTCATAAGTTGTAAAGTGTTGACCATCTCCTTCTCCCAGCTGGTCAGGCTGAAGAAAACAGATCACAAAATCCCAACATATAAGAGGGAGAAATATTTGAAAAGGTCTTATTCTACATTTAGGAACATTATGGGCCGTGTTTATGTTTCAAAATGTGCGATCATGAAGGGCTACTCTTCAGGGAGTTGGAATTTCCATGATAAGCAAAGTGAGTTAGCACTAGATCCATCAGCTATTGATCTAATCATTAATGGGGTGTTGTTGGGGTGTTGACTGTTGTTTGAACTACTGTTTGGCCTTTTGGTGTCGGTTCATCTCATTAAACGTGTAATTTTTAGGGCACCCATGACTATGTTGCTTATGGTACAATGAGATGTGTTGTCCTTAGGAACAGTTCATAGCAATGGTATATTGATCATATATCACACCCCATAATGCTTTATTGCTTAAATGCAGCATGTAGCAGACTCTTTTATCAAAAGCTACTTGCAGTCGTGCCTGAACTTATTGGGTGGTTCCAGGAAACAAACACACTGTCCTGGCAAAGCCAGAAGTGGACTAGCCAAACTCCAGAGCAAGGCTTCTCCCTGAGTTCTGACCTTCCTAGGGAGTTTAAATAATACACTGTTTCAACATATTACTGGTTCCTCTCCGGGGATGTTGGCTGCATATCAGTATTTTCTGACAACAGCTGATTAATAATTTTTTAATGTTTTACCATTATACTGACAAATTAGGCTGAGACCTCTTATACAGTTGGGCACAGTATTACAGTAAATGATTTACAAGAAACAAGGCAAGTCTAGTTGAGCCAGTCCACAACATAATGTGTTAACCGTGTCTGCCCCTCAAGAATCAAACCCAGGTTGCCCACGTAAAAGGCATTGCCGTTAACCACTACACCACCAAACTGCATACATCCCAGGAATTAGTATAGCCTCTTCACATTATATTACTTATGGGAGCATCAGGGCCTTCTCATTACTGTGAATGAGTAATTCAACTAAAATTGTTCGGTTGATAAGAAAGTATTTATTAAGGCTGAGATAAGGCAATGCTATGGACAAAACTATTTTAGATGTTTCACTGTACGGTCATTCAATCATAAGAGCCCTATGATAACTAATAGCGAGGACACAGGGTTAGCCTTCCCCCACATTCTCACCCGCAACATCTTCCATTGTTGATGTAAAATAAAGGTTCTCATCTGTGGTCTTTTCATAGTGTTTACTTCCTGATTGAAGTGGTAACAATTAACCATTGAGGTGTTTGGCCAGGTGGCACATGTATTGGACAATTAGCTCATGTAGTGTCATTTTGAACAGCAGTGTTTTGAAATTGCAAACATGTGACTTTATGTCAGATTGTTGTGTCTTATGCAGAGAACCGTGTTCAGTGCATTTAAAAAGTGCCATTTTGAATTGCTAAATGTGTGTAAAGCAGAAAATGTGTTTATACTTTTAGAAACTTCAGAAGAGGTTTTGCTCTCTGTGTGTCAGTTTAAATAATTGTGCTGTGCATGTCATTTTAGTGTGTTAGCAATTGGAAAAAACTGTAACTGTAACTGTAGTTCAATGAGGACTTTTATGTTGAAAAAAGATATCTGAGTTAGCACTGTTAGCATAACTTTGACTTTTTTGTCAAGTGAAAAGACAAGAGAGCGTTTGTCTATCCTGAACAAATCCTAATATCCACCAGAACGATTTTATTTTAGGCTGCCTATTACGTAAAGTTGTAGCCAGTGACGTTTTCTCTCCAGAACCTCTGGCATAATGCGTAGAGACTGTTATGGGAGGCAAACGTGGGACTTTGGAGCCCACGTCTCTAACCACTACACTATTTAACAGGGCAGACTGTCACTCAGTCAGTCAGTCAGGGACAGACTCAGTAAGAGACATTTACTCTTCTAAGCTGGCTCCGCTTACGCGGTCCGGCAAAAAAAAAACATACATAGTATACAGTTAAGAAAAGCATCCACAATATAAAAGTACATTTATTCAAATTGTAATTCCTTTCTAGGCACCAGAACTTCTGGCTTAAGGTCACCCTGCAAGACATTCCATGAGCATGGAGAGTAGCAGTGAAAAGCAGATTAACCCAACTTTGAATAAACCTAAGGACAAGTTTAGGACAAGCTAATCTTGAGAGCACCTGTGATAACTGCTGGTTTCTGCCAAACCGCGTAAGCGGAGCTGACTAAGAAGAGTGAATGTCTCTTACTGACTGACTGACTGACAGACTACCCCTTGTCAGTGCATTGTCTCTCATATGGAAGACGTTCGACTCTATTGAGAGCAACAACATTATTTCTGGTAGATTCCATAATTCTCTCGTCTTTTCACTTGAGGGAAAAGTTAGATAACGTTGCCTTTATTGATAGTTATTGTATAAATGTTATTCACAAATGAAAAGTATGTTGTTTTGCCATGAACTATATATATTTTTTCTTATACAATTAAATTAAATAGCTTTGGCAGACTTGCTAGCAATTGCTCAATTCTATTCTATTTATGATTATTCCAGTAAGTTAGTAGATACCGGTAAAGCTTATTACTAGCTAATACGCTGTTCAAACGGCCAGTGGCTAACGCAATACATAGTAAGAAACGTTAGTCAGTTTAACTGTATCAATGTCATTCATGAATGGCCAATTAACTATTAAAACGGCCAGAGGCAAAAGTGGATTTGTTCAGGATAGAGACAAGAGGCTATACTGACACCCAGCAACTGTGCAGTACTGTGGTGTAGTGGTTCACGACACAGCCTTTCACATGGGCGAATCGGGTTTGAAACGTGAGGTGGCAACATTTCCTGTTGCGGGCCGGCTGAACTAGGCTTGCCTGGTTTCTTGTTTAATTTATTTTTGACGTAAGTTTCTGTACGTTTCTGTTGTACATCCTTAAGTACAATCATTATCCAATATCTGGCCCTTCTGGAAGTCTGGGTGTCCCAGCCAACTGAACTTTGCAAAAGACAATGATGTGTGTGGTTCCTACCAGTAATAAAGTGCAAAGCTGCATGTTAACAAATGTATGTTTTTACTCTAACCTGTAAGACTGGTTGAAGAAACATAAAACTAGCTTGCATTTTGCTCACTTTCCCTAGTAATGTGAAATTAGATTTATGTCCAGCTCTGGTAATAAAATGTTTTTGCAAAAGAGTAGGAGATTGTAGAGGGCTATAGTCTTGGCTGTTTGTCAACTGTAAAGTAGGGAATGTGTGTGAATGTGTGTGTGTGTTTGAGGCAAAGGTCCCTAAGGAAGTAATTAGACCAGTAGATAATAAAACTACTAGGCTACATGCTAGCTACTCTGAGCCTGTTGATTGGCAAACCAAGGGGACCCTGCAGTAACGAGAATGAGGGGTTTCAGAATGTGTGTGTTTGTCTGTGGTGTGTGTATGTTTTGTCAGTTGTGTGCATGTGTGTTTGTCATTAGTGTGTGTGCTTGTCAGTGGGGTGTTTGTTGTTTGTTTCTGGGTTTATAGGGGATTTCTGGGTTTCCGGTCCCCACAAGTGTAGATTAACATATGTATGCATTTGTCTGTGTATGGTTGACATCCATTGCTTCCTGTAAATGCAAAAAGCATAATAAAAATAACACGGTGGAACATGTACATTATTCCACTGAAACTGATACATCAATATTCTGACATATTTCTGAGATGTCTGCCCAAAAGCAAGATGTTGCCAACTTTTGTTTTTCAAAGTTGAACAAAACCGAATTACCCAGTTGGCTTCCATCTCAGACAACAAATGTAAAGATTTGGGAGATTCCAGTCCACACATTGTACTTCAAAGGGTGGGAACTATATGCTCCCTCCAAGGAGCTCATTCTGCTCTTGCCTCGGTCCCTAAAGAAAATTGTTTCAGCACTGCAGCCACTAAGAGGATCCGAGAAACCACCTCCTCTTGCGGTGAGTTGAGAGCAGCGTTAGATTGGGTTTCACCCCAGCGTACAGCTCTGCCAAAGACCAGCCATGCAGACACAACAAACCCATGCTGTTTGGGGAACAAAGTCCAAGGAACACCACTTCAAACCCCACTCAGATATGACAGAGACAGGGGAACAGGGAACGAGAATGAAAGATTGGAGAGTGAGACCAACCAAGAAAAGGAGACAGAGATAAAGAAAAAAAGAGCGATGGGGAAAAGAGAGTGTTGAAACAAAGAAAGTCTGGGGATAGAGAGGGACTAAAGAGAGAGGAAGAGAGAGTGGAGGAATAGAGAAAGGGGGGAAAGAGATGAAGAGGGTTGTTGGTAGATGTAAGTGGAAGCATATTGACGTGCTGCAGAAAGGAGGGGCACCTCTGTATATTTCATTGCTCAAACCAGCCCCCATTTACAGCAATAATCTGTTATAAAGGTTGGTTTGCCCACACAATGTCTTTAATTAAGGTTTAAGAATAGGGACTCTCCATACAATGAGAGTTTCAACTAGTGCTGTGGTGTTCAAATCCGACCCCACAGCATGGATTGGCATCTCCAGTCCTCGGATAGAGGCGAATTGGTATCAAACTTGCTGCAACCCAAGCAATCACATTCTGCAATAATCAACTCAACATGATTTTAAGTTTAGAATGCTATTGAATTAACTGTATTTGAGGAACAGGGCAAAAATAAGTCCTATTCTCCATGACACTTAACATATAACACTTCTCTATTTGATGGGAACATTCTTTTTAAGTAGTCGAACTGGCTTTAAGTATGAGGTGCAAGTAGGTAGTTATATTCCTGGACCCAGAATATCCTTCACTAAAAAACGCTTCCAATACTAAATGGATTTTCCATTGAGTATGATTTTATATCCAGGACTAGGCTTCATCTGGGTTTGGAAACTGATCATGAGAGTTCAGTTAATGGTGTTAAGATGTAAGCAAATAGTGCTGCCTTTTAGCTTGTTTGGCTTTCAAGCCAGTCATTAGGTAGCTTTACTAATGAAACTATGTCTCTAATAAACAAAAAATATCCTGATGTGTAAATATATAAATGTTTATATATATATTTACAGTGGGGAGAACCAGTATTTGATACACTGCCAATTTTGCAGGTTTTCCCACTTACAAAGCATATAGAAGTCTGTACATTTCATCATAGGTACTCTTCAACTGTGAGTGATGAAATAAAATAAAAAATCCAGATAATCACATTGTATGATTTTTTAATAATTAATTAGCCTTTTATTGCATGACATAAGTATTTGATACATCTGAAAAGCAGAACTTAATATTTGGTACAGAAACCTTTGTTTGCAATTACAGAGATCATCCTGTAGTTCTTGACCAGGTTTGCACACACTGCAGTAGGGATTTTGGCCCACTCCTCCATACAGACCTTCTCCAGATCCTTCAGGTTTCGGGGCTGTTGCTGGGCAATACGGACTTTCAGCTCCCTCCAAAGATTTTCTATTGGGTTCAGGCCTGGAGACCTTGAGATGGTTCTTACAGAGCCACTCCTTAGTTGCCATGGCTGTGTGTTTCGGGTCGTTGTCATGCTGGAAGACTCAGCCATGACCCATCTTCAATGCTCTTACTGAGGGAAGGAAATTGTTGGCCAAGATCTCATGATACATGGCCCCATCCATCCTCCCCTCAATACGGTGCAGTCGTCCGGTCCCCTTTGCAGAAAAGCATCCCCAAAGAATGATGTTTCCACCTCCATGCTTCACGGTTGGGATAGGGTTCTTGGGGTTGTACTCATCCTTCTTCTTCCTCCAAACACGGCGAGTGGAGTTTTGACCAAATATCATAATTTTTGTCTCATCAGACCACATGACCTTCTCCCATTCCTCCTCTGGATCATTCAGATGGTCATTGGCAAACTTCAGACGGGTCTGGACATGCGCTGGCTTGAGCAGGGGGACCTTGCGTGCGCTGCAGGATTTTAATCCATGACGGCGTAGTGTGTTACTAATGGTTTTCTTTGAGACTGTGGTCCCAGCTCTCTTCAGGTCATTGACCATGTCCTGCCGTGTAGTTCTGGGCTGATCCCTCACCTTGAGATCTTGCATGGAGCCCCAGAGTGAGGGAGATTGACTGTCATCTTGAACTTCTTCCATTTTCTAATAATTGCGCCAACTGTTGTTGCCTTCTCACCAAGCTGCTTGCCTATTGTCCTGTAGCCCATCCCAGCCTTGAGCAGGTCTACAATTTTATCCCTGATGTCCTTACACAGCTCTCTGGTCTTGGCCATTGTGGAGAGGTTGGAGTCTGTTTGATTGAGTGTGTGGACAGGTGTCTTTTATACAGGTAATGAGTTCAAACAGGTGCAGTTAATACAGGTAATGAGTGGAGAACAGGAGGGCTTCTTAAAGAAAAACTAACAGGCCTGTGAGAGCTGGAATTCTTACTGGTTGGTAGGTGATCAAATACTTGTGTCATGCAATAAAATGCTAATTAATCATTTAAAAATCATACAATAGGATTTTCTGGATTTTTGTTTTAGATTCCCTCTCTCACGGTTGAAGTGTACCTATGCTAAAATACAGACCTCTACATGCTTTGTAAGTGGGAAAAACTGCAAGATCGGTAGGCTACTTGTTCTCCCCACTGTATATATACACTCACACCTGTTCAATTTCTCATTAATGCAATTATCTAATCAAACCATCACATGGCAGTTGCTTCAATGCATTTAAGGGTGTGGTCCTGGTCAAGACAATCTCCTGAACTCCAAACTGAATGTCAGAATGGGAAAGAAAGGTGATTTAAGCAATTTTGAGTGTGGCATGGTTGTTGGTGCCAGACGGGCCGGTCTGAGTATTTCACAATCTGCTCAGTTACTGGGATTTTCACACACAACCATTTCTAGGGTTTACAAAGGATGGCGTGAAAAGGGAAAAACATCCAGTTTGCGGCAGTCCTGTGGGCGAAAATGCCTTGTTGATGCAAGGCAATTTGCACGAGCTCACCAAAATTGGACAGTTGAAGACTGGAAGAATGTTGCCTGGTCTGATGAATCTCGATTTCTGGTGAGACATTCAGATGGTAGAGTCAGAATTTGGCGTAAACAGAATGAGAACATGGATCCATCATGCCTTGTTACCACTGTGCAGGCTGGTGGTGGTGGTGTAATGGTGTGGGGGATGTTTTCTTGGCACACTTTAGGCCCCTTAGTGCCAATTGGGCATTGTTTAAGTGCCACGGCCTACCTGAGCATTGTTTCCGACCATGTCCATCCCTTTATGACCACCAGGTACCCATCCTCTGATGGCTACTTCCAGCAGGATAATGCACCATGTCACAAAGCTCGAATCATTTCAATTTGGTTTCTTGAACATGACAATGAGTTCACTGTACTGAAATGGCCCCCACAGTCACCAGATCTCAACCCAGTAGAACATCTTTGGGATGTGGTGGAATGGGAGCTTTGTGCCCTGGATGTGCATCCCACAAATCTCCATCAACTGCAAGATGCTATCCTATCAATATGGGCCAACATTTCTAAAGAATGCTTTCAGCACCTTGTTGAATCAATGCCACGTAGAATTAAGGCGGTTCTGAAGGCGAAGGGGGTCAAACACAGTATTAGTATGGTGTTCCTAATAATCCTTTAGGTGAGTGTATATATATACTTTACACACTTTAACAAGGGTGCACAATCAGTGAAAGGAGGTTGAGGAACTGGTCTGCAGCCAAAATGACAAACTATACAGTATGGCTCACTTACAGTATTTTGACCAAAGTTCCATTACTAAAATGTGTGTACTCTATGTGGAATAGAGTGCCATCTGGGACAGACAGCTAGTCATAGGGAGTTATTTTAAGATCTGATTTTATTCAAATTCATAAAAACAGGCCAGAAACTGAAGATGTGTATCCAGCCATTTTGTTCAGGTTAAGAACTTGAACCAACATATTTAAACCAAATCTAATGTCAATGAATAGACTTGGAAAGCCCTTTTAAGCTGCTAAGGAGGATACACCAATCTTTAGGGACTGTATCTAAGCATGCATGGGATTTACATGTTAAGGAATGCTATAGTGGTAGCACAACCTAAAAGGGAAGGAAATAAATCAAGCCTACATGATGAGTTGGATGTGCTTGCCAAATGCATTAACCATACAAGTCACAGCAAAGGACCTCTTGGTCTGACTAGACACACCTTTAAAACAAGGTTCTAAGACAGAGAAAATGTTTTACGTCTTCTTATGCCCATTTTCAGTCTTTCCATTTGATGTTGATTGAAATCATTTTAATATCTTAGGGGGCTGAACCTGAACAACTTAACTGTGGTTATGCTGAATTTAAACCCAGAACAGGCTATCCCATGTGTTGGCCTTGTCACACTGGTCTGACATGACCAACACAGTAATTAAAACCAAATGATCTGGCTGACGAATATGAAGAGCCTGTTGGATTACTAAGCCTGTGTATTTCAATTTGATTGTCCCACTTAAGTAATATTGCTATTGTAGAAATAATGTGTTTTCTGTCCCTGTTCGCAACTCTCCCTATAGTTCCCCATACAAGGCTGTATACACGGCTGCATACTCGGCTGCATACATGTCTGCATACACGGCTACATACACGGCTGCATACACGGCTGCATACAAGGCGGCATACACGGCTGCATACACGGCTGCATACATGGCTGCATACACGGCTGCAGCTTTATTGACGATGTGCCATACTTATCTTGGAAATTGCTTGTCTCTTGTAATGTTTGGAACGTTTGGCTTTTGGCTTGTACAGAGACATCTGTAATAGGTATCATCAAGTATTTTATGGCTCAAACATCAGCACACTCTCAGCTACACTCTCAGAAAGACAACAGCTTTCTGAGACCCTGAAATTACTGTTTTATATGTAAACAGCCAAAACAATGATTTTAAGTCTATTTCATGTTTTGTTTCCAGCATTGATTTTGGCTCAAACAAATGTAAGGTCAAACATGATATAAATATATATATATATATATAATTTTTTTTGTGTATATATGCTTTTACTGTTTTCTTAACTCATCTGAGGGCCGCACAAGTAGTGGGTGGGGGCTGCCAGTTGCCCATGCCTGGTTTACCATATGGCTGGGTGATTGGTCGACATCAGTTTTTGTCTTAGTCTCTTTCTCTTTTATGTTTTAGCTTCAAGCAATATGTTAAGACAGTGAGTGAAACAGTTGGAAAGTAGCCTAAAGGGAAAACAAGTGCCCCAACTATGGAGATTTTTATCAAAATGTTGTAAGCTTGTAAATTGCGAGCTTGTAAATAGCGAGTGGTATACAACAAATACAACCCTGTTTCCAAAAAAGTTGTGATGCTGCATAAAATGCTAATAAAAACAGAATGCAATAATGTGAAAATAATTCATCCCTGTACATAATAGAAAATATTACAAAGACAACATTACCAATGTTAAAACTGAGAAAATGGTATTGTTTAAGGAAATTATGCCAGCAACATTTTTCAAAAAAGTTGGTGCAGGGGCATGTTTAACACTGTTCGTATCACCTCTTCTTTTGACAATTCTCTGTAAGCGTTTTGGAACAGAGGAGAATTTTCTTTGTAGTTTTGAAGGTTTTCCCATTCTTGCTTGATATAGGATTGCATCAGCTCAACAGTTTGGGGTCTCCATTGGAGTATTTTTCATTTCATAATGCGCCAAATGTTGTCAGTGGGTGACAGGTTTGGACTGCAGGCAGTCCAGTTTAGCACCCGGACTCTGTTACTATGGAGCCATGCTGTTGTAATTGTGTGCAGAATGTGGTTTGGCACATTAATAAGCAAGGCCTTCCCTGAAAAAGACGTTGTCTGGATGGCAGCATATGTTGCTCCAAAACCTGAATATATCTTTAAGCTATAATGACACAGATGTTTAAGTCACCCATGCCATGTGCACTAATGCACCCCCATACCATCACAGATGCTGGGTTTTGATCTGTGCGCTAAAAACAAGCCGGGTGGTTCCACTCCTCTTTGGCCTGGAGGATGCGGCATCCATTATTCCCAAAATGAATCAAACATTTTCATTTGTCAGACCACAGGACAGTTTCCCACTTCAGTACATCTTAAATGAGCTTGGGCCCAGATAAGGCCGCAGCGTTTCTGGATCATGTTTATATCTGGTTTCTTCTTTGTATGGTAGACTTTTAACTTGCATTTGTGGATAAAACGACATGCTCTGTTCACAGACAATGGTTTTTAGAAGTGTTCCTGTGACCATGCATTGATTTCCACTACAGAATTGTCTCTTTTTAATGCAGTGCTGCCGGAGGGTTAGAAAATCACGGCCATCCAATATTGGTTTTCGCCCTTGTCATTTCTCATAATTCTCTGAATCTTTTAATTATATTATGTACCATAGATAATGAGATCCCCAAAAGCATTACACAGTGTTTTTGAAACGTTGCAAACATCAAGTGGCCATATATCTTTTCAAGAAACAATAACATTTCTCAATATAGTACAAATATATTGTCTTTGTACAATTTTTATTGAATATAGGGTTTAAATGTTTTGCGCATCATTGCATTCCATTTTTCTTTACATTTTCCACAGCTTTTTTGGAAATGGTGTTGTAAATCTAAGACCATTTTTTATGTTTAAACACGTTTTTGTGAACGTTGTAGCATTTGTCACCTGCAGTTAATAGATTTGTGACTTGCATAACATTTTTCAGTGGCCTTACATATTTGTGAGTTGCTCCACATATTTGTGAGGGCTGCTCCATATTTGTGAGTTGCATTTTACCAGAGGTGTAAAAAGTACAAAGCAGAAGTACTCGGCTGTGTTCACCAGTTTTGGGAAGTTCCTAAGATCTAAATGACCAGGTAAACAGAGTTCATAACTCACCAGTGACCTTTATTGATCATTTACATTCTTCCTTTTTATATAATTGATCACTGGTTAGCTTTTAACTCCCTTTACATGGTTACTTAGATCTTAATTAGAAAATGTCCTTAAGTTGGGAACAGACCCGAACCCTGTTTAGTACTTTTAACTTGTACTTTTTACACCTCTGCATTTTAAGGATCAGTTTTATACAGAATCCAGATTAGGATCTTCTTAGTTCTAGTAATGCTTGGTCTCCAGAACCCCTACTGTAACTGTTTAAAACATACTTTCAAAATAACAGCACATACTTTACTTGTATAAATAAAGTGTTGGGTAATTAGTATGATTTATGTTTACAATAATTCTGCATAATTTAAGGCTGCATGTTGTTGATTTATTCAGCTCACCAGCCTTGTGT
Source organism: Esox lucius (assembly GCF_011004845.1). Classification (NCBI taxonomy): domain Eukaryota; kingdom Metazoa; phylum Chordata; class Actinopteri; order Esociformes; family Esocidae; genus Esox; species Esox lucius. Next base: position 21,595,977 of record NC_047579.1, on the reverse strand, counting down.
GAACTTTAATTTCGAAACGATCAAGACAAACATTGACTTTGAACATGGGGAATGGTAGTTGGTCATAAGTGACTTTCAAGTTGAATTCAGCCAGTTAACTTATTGAATATTGGCAGTCTTTCTGCTTAATCAAGTCAACTAATAGACAAAATAATCTAGCCAAGGATGAGATGAGCTAACAAGCTAATGCAATGTTGCATGCCATAGGTAGTTAAAACCAGAAAAGGAAGCAGGCATGCCTATTTCAGCCAGCCCAGAATTAGAAGCAATGCTGCCCAGTTGCCCTCACTGGATTTGAACCTGGGTCTACCAGATAAGAGACTCTGTCTTCAACGACTACACTACAGAGCTACACATTTGCAGAATGTTGGTATAGCCTCTGGACATTAGGTCATTTTGTCACGCATTAACATCATGCCAAGTTTGAATATTTCGCTTTCACAATTAAACTGACTATTGTTTCTTGTTAAGTTTACCTCCACCACAAACAGTAACTATGAACAGTATGGCTTTTTGCCACTGGCCATTTTAACAGCTTATTAGCCAGTAATAGGCTTACTAGTATCTTCTAACTTCCTAATTGGAAAATTTATAAGAATTGAGCAATTGCTTGAGAGACTGAAGATGAACTTTACAATGCCAAAGCTATTTCATTTCATGGCACAGCAATGTTCATTTTTCTTTCATTTGTGAATGACATTGATACAATAACTATCACTATAGGTGACAATAACTGACTTTTTCATCAAGTGAAAAGATGAGAGAGTCATTGAAACCCCAACTCTTTTACTGGCCAAGGGATTGTGATCTAGCCTTTGGATGCATACTTCAAAAATCCACCCGAAATTGTCGTAAGCATGCATGGTTTTTGTCTATCCCGAATAAATAAATAATGCATCATTTATTTTGATTGTGATGAGACTCAGACGCAGGACCTCTGGGTTCATAGTCCGTGTCTCTAACCACTACGCTGTTTAACAAGGGGCAATCCGTCAGTCAGTAAAATAGATTTGCTCTTCTTGGCCGGCTCCGCTCACGCGGTCTAGCGAAATGCAACAAGCTAGCTACACATTAAGTAAAAGCTACTGTATCAACCAAACATCCTATTACAGTGGCTAATTGCGTTAATACCCATATTATTAATGCCTGAATATCTTGGTGCTTCACCACATGTATTGCCAGACTAGCAAAAAAAAAGAAAGGGTGTAACTTGTAGGGTGTAACTTAACATATTTACTTTCTTGAATGATGGAGAGAAAGGCCAAAAGGACAACATCCAGACTGCATCTTTGTTATGGGACTTGAACTCACCCTGAAACCGAAGATGGGTAAAGGTTTATGCTACATGCATTAAGTACCTTTTTGTGATAATAGCATTATGTATAAGGTATTACTATCCTGATTGTGTAAGACTACTTATACAATTATTTAGCTTTCTTAATACTGAAGGCTTGTCTACATTATGGCCTGTCAATACATGTGGTGAAGCACCAAGGGAGATTTTCAGATAATAATAAAAATAAAGCTACAGTTGTCAGCTGTGTTCAATGTGTAGCTAGCTTGTTGCTTTTTTAACTATCTCTGACAAACATTAATATTACATTATCTTGTTAGCTCATCCTCGACTAGATTACATTGTCTATTAGGTGACTTCATTGAGTAGAAAGACTGGTTATAGTCAAATTAGCTAACTGGATGATGGAAACTTGAAAACTAAAGTCCACACAATGATGTGAGCTGAAGATATCAACATACAGCCTAAAATTATGAGTAAATTATTGTAAAATGCGTAAATGTAAATTATACTTACTACCCAACACTTTATATATAACAAATAATAATCATTTTCAAAGTATGTTTTAAACATACAGGGGTTCTGGAGACTAAGCATAACCAGAATAAGGAGATCCTAATCTAGACTCCGTATGCAACAGATCCGTAAAATGCTATTCAATATGTAACGGCCCTCACAAGTATGTCAGGCCACTCACAAATGTAATGCAAGTCACAAAACTGTAAAATGCAGGTGACAAATTCTGTAACATGTTTGTCTATTTACGTGTTTTATTTATGATTTATTGCTTTCTAAATGTACTGGTTTTGGGACATTCTATGTCAAGATTAGGTGTTATTTATGTCTGTCTGCATATCAGGAATGAATGTGTTTTCTAGAAACTCAGACTAGCTAATCAGCAACATGAATTCAACAATTGTATAAATTAAAGTAATATGTTGTTATTAACAGTGAAAATCTCATATATCCATGATATAAATTGCCAAGTAAACACCAGGACATTCGGTTTATTTATTTTTTCTTCATAAATTCCAAAAACAGAATGCCCCATAAAAAAAGGCACTTTTTCTGATCTCTAAAAACAGCAGGGGTCAGAAGTGTTATGTAACTCACTGATCTAGTTATGCAATTAGCAACTCTGTGAGGGATTAAATACTGTATGCATTAAAAGTTTCTCCATAAGAGCTTTCTGAATAAACAATAAATAACAATATGCTGCTTTGTTCTAGTGTATATAGAGGCCCAACCTACATAAATAAAACAAGTGGTTTCAAACACCTGGTGACCACTGTGGCACATGGGTTTGGATTTAATACCAGTGTTGGTGATCTTCAGATTTTGAGGTCTCCCACGCATGTTCACTCAGGTTTACAGTATGCACTGACTTTGGCTGGCCAATTCAAGGACATTCATGGACTCCCAAACCACTCCCAAAGTGCTGTCTTGGCTGTGTGCTTTGGATCTTTATGAAAGATAAATCTTTAGCCCAGTCGGAAGTTCTGTGCTTTCTGGATTACATTTGAATCAAGGACCTCTCTGTTCTTAACCCTGTTCTTCCTTCCATTCATCTTGACCAGTCTCCCAGTCCCTGCCACTGAGAAACATCCCAACTGCATGATGTTCCCACCACCATTCTTCAGGTGTGATATTACCACGGTCATGTTTTCACCTGATGGAGCGCTTGGCATTCAGTCCTAATAGTTACACTCTGGTCTGATGAGACCAGATCTCATGCTTTTAGGGTCCTTTAAGTGCCGTTGGGCAAACTCCTGGTGTCATGTAATGTATATATTTTCCTTAGGAGTAGCTCCTGTCCAGCTACTACCATAAAGGTCTCATTGATGGAGTGCTGACAGGATGGTTGTCATTCTGGTAAACTTAGTTTGCCCAGATGGCCAGCTCTAGGAGAAGTCTAGGTGGTTCCAAACTTCTTCCATTTCACAATGATGGAGTCAACTACGCTCCTGGGAACTTCAATGCTTTAGCAATTTTTTATAACCTACAGATTTATGCTTCAATATTGTTATATTTCAGAGGTCGATGGAAAGTTCCTTGGACTTCATGGCATGTTTTTTTTTTTCTCTGACATGCGCTGGGATGTGTGGGACCTTTTACAGACAGGTGTGTGCTTTTCTGTTTATAATGTCCAATTAAAAATGTTTACCCCAGGTGGACTCCAATCAAGTACTAGTGCTATCTCAAGGATGTTCAAAATTCACAATATTTATCTGATAAATCTGTTCAGTAAATTGGCAGAAATTCTGCTAATTGTTTTTTCATATTGTCATTATTGGGTATTGTGTGTGTATTAATGAAAAATATATATATATATTACAAATTAAATCCACAACACAATATGGAGAAAGTTGTGAGCCTGCCTTTTGTCTCTCCTCCTGCTGCCAGATCTCTGTCACTGGTACAACCATCACTTCCCATTCACCCTGAATGCAGCACATCATCCCGGTCCCAATCACCCTGAACGCAGCACATCCTCCCGGTCCCAATCACCCTGAACGCAGCACATCATCCCGGTCCCAATCACCCTGAACGCAGCACATCATCCCGGTCCCAATCACCCTGAACGCAGCACATCATCCCGGTCCCAATCACCCTGAATGCAGCACATCATAACGGTCCCAATCAATCTGAACGCAGCACATCATCCCAGTTCCATTCACCCTGAACGCAGCACATCATCCCGGTCCCAATAACCCAATTCTCACCCATTCATTTAAGCCTGTCTGTTTCCTTCTCTCCCTGTGAAATATTGTTTGTGGCACTGTGACATACTAAGCTTGGTTTTCCCTGTTCTCAATTGACTTCTGCATACGACCTGTTTTGCCTATCCCGACTTCGTTGCCTGCCTCCTGATTCTGTACCGTAGCCCATCAGATTTCCTGACACCTGAACTGTCTGCCTGCCTCCCGTTTACCCCTCTTGGATTCTGGATTGTACTGCTGCCTTCTGGTGACCTGTGTTCCGACCTCTGCCTACCTGCACTCCGTTATATTGCCTTATGGATTAGTTACACCCCTGGCTTCACTCTATCTGGGTCTGAGTCATATTCCTTACAAAAGTGAGGGGTTCAGAATACTTGGTAAAAACACTGTACATGCATTTTGAAGGACAACTCTTTGACCTAGAGACAGCATTCATGTTTCTTTGGGTTTGCATTTAGGACTAACTTTAAAGAAAGTGTCTTGCAGACACTTAGATTTCAATTCTATATAAAAATCCATAGTCAGCAGTAGTTGACTACAATACTCTGTCATCAGCATATACATCCATTTTACAGTTACCCTTTTTTGGCAATTTAACAAATTCTTATTAACAACAACAGTCTGTTAGGAGTCAATCTGCCTTCTTCTGAGGTTAGATAGTAATCCTGGGTCATCTCAGGTCTGGACAACTGCATCTCACTGTTGGTACTGTCAAGCCACTTGCTTGTTCCCCTTCCAACATATCTACTGCAATTCTCTTGCATTTCTGTCCTTGGGCCTGAAAATATTTACATAAAAAACGCATAACTCCATAATAAAACCCTGATATTGATGGCCCAGGGCTCTGAAACTAAAACTCTGAAAATAGTGGAAATATTTCATCATTGATTTCCTTATATTTACAGATTTGCAGATTTGCAGAGTTTCTGCTTTTCATAGTGCCATCATTGACTATATGGTTAATAAACATATATAAAGTATACAGCCATTTTTGCTTCATTGACTGAGACAGTGGAAAAGTTACAGGAAATGTTTTTAGTTTTTTTGTCGGAAGTGCTAAGGGCAAGATTGGACCCAATGTTGAAGCCATACATGTGCATGAAAGAAAGTGACCTCAACCACTGGATCGCCTAGGCAACTGATTTTTTAAAATGCTTTTTCATCGATTGAGGTATAGCCCGCAGAGCTTTAAAAAAAAAAAGGTATTAAGCTATTGATTTTGGTTGGTTTCTGGTATAGCAGGTAGAATGCCCAATTCACATGATGGCAAGGCAAAGTGTGTAGTTGAGATTAATGTTACATATGTTTGTGTACCAAAATTCCCAGATAAAAAATAATAATAATTAAAAAAAATATATATATATATATATATATAAATATTTACCTTGGAAATGATTAGAAATTGATTTCAAAACAATACTGCATTGCAACTTTGTGTGTGTTTGTATGTATGAAAGTGCGTGTGTGGCAGTAGCTGTTAAGGGAATTACACACACCCGTGTGTTATCAGAGAAACAAGCCACAACAACACCAGAGGTGTGTCCGCCTCAGCAGCTCGGCAGGCCAGATTTTCACATGCTGTGTGGTCCATGGCTTAAGGAGGAGTAGAGGAGCCTGATAGAACCTCACCCTTCGTCAACAGAACAAGAAGGATAGGCTATGTTCTGTGAATTCTCGATGGAAACCACTCTGTGTTCTTTCCCAGTGTATGACTAACATTCCGACTCTCCTAAAACCCCTGAGCTGCAGCATAGTGAGGCACATCCACTCCTACATCAGCTCAAGGCCTCCAGGATGCCACCAGCCAATTGCAGAACTCTTTGGGGCTTCCACAAAGCAAAAACAGGGGGTTTCTTGACAGAAGAAATTATGAGTGAGCTCAAATGAGAGAATACAGTACGACACCTCCTCAAGCAAGGCTGATGATGCAACAAAGGGAATTTTGCACTTCGGTGAGAACTTGTAAACTGAGGTCAGATGGAACTATATGATGAGAATGGGAGAGACCAGGGGAGAGGAAGGAATGAGGGGAAGAAGAGAGGAGGGGCTTAATACGGGACATTTCTTTGACGGAAAGTCCCTCGCTCCCCTATAACCCTTCGTCCACCCTTTATTCCCCTTCTGGCCTGAGGGTCTTACCTCTTCCTCCATGTGCAGCGCTGAGCACCCTTGCTCTAGCACATAGCCCGCTCTCTTTCCAGCATAGAACGATTAGCTAGGCCTTGCTTTACTGACAGGTGCACGGTCACACTCCTACACAACAGTCAGGCAGGCAGGAAGCATAGGGTAGTGCATGGAGAAAGGTAGACCGGCAGACAGTCAGACAGACAGAAAGAGAGAGCATTATAAACCTTCTCTAGAGTTATTACGGTCTGCTTCCATCTAAAATAGTTATTAATAATTAAAAACAAGATGTCTTCCGTGGATTATGGTATATGTGTAGACCCCAAGCCAGTAACATTTTCTTGAAAAGAATTGCATATTGCAAACATAAATTACCAACTTGAAAGGTAAAACATTCAAATAAATATTAGGCAGAACACATAAAAGATTTGGGATATGTGAATATTAGCAGTCCTCTTTTTCGCTGTAATTGCTTTGGGGAATCAACTTTAGTTTTTACAGAAAATTATGTTCTTGGCACCTGAATTTCAGGCACAGCTCTAATAGGAAAAACATCAGCCAATACTGTGGGAACATCAGCACTTGGTACCAACTTGAGGCAGCCAAACAACGGACTGGCCATAGAAATAAAATTTGAAAAAGCAAGATTATATGCCTGAGTTGGCTTTTATATGTACAATTAATGCATACTATGTTATTTATTTTGGGGGAGGTAGGTGTAAAAGAGACATTTTGTGGTTAAAGTCTTAAAACAAAGCAAACAAATAAGCAAGACGCTGTAACTAGCCAAAGGTGATTCTGTAGGAGGTTCCAAATTATGACATCACAGACATCCAGGAGAGAACAAAAAACAGCGAGTCCAGTGCAGGACTGTGTAGTCAGCAAATCCCTGCTTCCCAGGTGTAATTGAGAGACCAGATAAAACTCTTGTTCAAAGCAGACCCTTGGTATGCAAATATGCCACACATTTTGGAAGAATGTAATCTACCTTTCCTGGAACAATACAATTCTGATTTCCTAAATGCAGATATATTTCTGGTTGAGATACAAGAAACCTGTCACATACTGTCACAGCAACTCCCTCTCTCCCTCATTTTAACACATACCTGTTTGTTATAATTGCCCTCATCTGTGTTCCTGATCACTGTCCCTATTTAAGTTGCTACTTTCCTAGTATATCTTGTCGGTCTTCGTGTTTTGCTTTTTGGTCTTATGTAATGTTGTTTCTGTTTTTGCGTTTTCTTTTCAGTTTTGTCATATCTTAGTAATTTATTAAAAGTCCTCTTTTATCCCTGTGCCTGTGTCCTGCCTTTTACCTGCAACATTTCAAAACCATCCATACTTTGTAGAGACACCAGACCCCCTATTTTCTCTCCTTAACACAGACCACAATGTTATAGCAAAGACTGGCCAACAGACTTTGATAAGCAAACTAGCATACATGGACCAGACTCCCTTCATACCCAGCCACTCAAACGAGACTGCTCTTCTTTGTGTCACAGAGGCTCTTTACTTTATTCTCATCCCCCTAGATCTATCTGCTTTGACAGTATGAACCATCAAATCCATCTCTCCATCCTATCCTAACTGTACATGTGATTTGAAGATCTGTGTCTGGTCCACAAGCTGTCACTCCTGGTATTCTCCAGGGCTTGATTCTAGGCTCTCTCTACTCTCTAAATACCAAGTTGCTTAGCTCCATCTTGTCCTCACATGGTTTCTCCTTATATTGGTATGGAAATTACGCAGCATTGTTTTTCTCCTTTGCCACTTCTGAAACCCAAATGGCAATATCTCTACCCAACATCTCATGCATAACCTCAAGAAAACCTCTAGGTTTGTCTTTCTATACCTCTCCTCATTTTCAGGCGAAGCCCTCAACCCTGACAGAAATTTGGTGTGTCAGCTGCTCAGTTCCATTTCTCTGTCCTGGCTCCTCAGCTTTCATTTCTGAACCCCAAACTTTTTTGAGTATCTAATAACTCCAGTGTGTGCCATGGTGAGTAAGAGGTTTCGTTTTTTTGTAGTAGTAGAACTCTTGCCAGGTTGTACCTCCTTTGAGTGAAAGCCTCCCTGTTTTTTTGTATTACACTGTAGACTTGTCCTTATAATCATATAATGTTTTATTCTAGAAAAGACATCTGCTGATTCGGTGTCAGGGAATTCTTCTTAATTAGTTCACCACCATAACTTATAGTCTGCAGGGGGGATACGGTAAAGGGCGTTTCCTTGTCTCCTCACTTTACCAGTGACAGTATGTGGGTCAAATCCCTGGGGATGCCAAGTTGGGAAACAATCCCTATTGCAACCTTTAGAAGTCATTATTCATAGCCTAAACTGGTGCGCTGGGGCCCTATTCAAGTAAATCTGAATTCTTAACTTCTGACTATGATGAGGTCCATACCTCTGTACATTTAATTCATATTCTGAGGCCAAATTCAAACTTTGATTGTACATTTCTTCACTTCATCCTGCCAGTCTGCACAGATGCACCAATCATCAAGTTTAATCAAAATTTGTAACTACGAAGTATGACAAGGTTAATACATTTCTGAAAGTTCTGGGACCAAATTCCATGTCTTTGATAGCAAACCTTTGTTTGATTTTTACAGGGATGTTAAAATACATGAAGATCTACTTACAAGCACCAATCATCTTAAAGTATCTTTTGCACTATGGGCCGATTTTGCATAGACGCAGATTAAGCCTAGTCTAGGACTAAAACAACGAGATTTCTAGCTAGATTTTTTTCCCCTCAACTTTAGTTCTGGACTTAATCCATGTCTGCAAAACCCGCTCTATATATTTGAGTGTGAGCGTGCAAAAAGGTACTAGCATTTGTGTAAATGTTGGTGGCCTAAAACAATTCCTACAAAGTTTCACACTTCTGGGATTGACATGTTTTCCTAAATCAACCATTCTCAGCATATTATGCAAGGCCTTGACAACCACCAATACAAATTACAGTCAAGTCATTGCAATATTCTAGCATAAATCTGACTCATTGCTGCAGTACAATGGGCAAACAATTTCAACCAATCATTCAATCGAACTGTAGGCTAGCAAATGTTTTGCAACAATAGAACATTGAACAAAATAATTGGATATTGGCATTCAAAAAAGATGCTGCAGTAAAATCAAGCATTTTAGCAAGCACAAAAAATCACAGCAGAATGGTTCGGGGAATGCAAAGCCCTCCTTCTTGTTTGGCACCAGGAAGTACTGGTTGTAATGATCTTTTTTTGCACTGCCCTGGAAAGTTTGAATATAATTAAACCTTGTGGCCTGCAAGTGAATTAGAGAATGAATCCTTCTGTCACCATGCATGCAGGTGAAGGTATTTTACTGGCTTCCTAATGGAAAATATAAAACTGGACCAAGGAAGTAACAACTGTACGTGATGTCTGGGATGAGGGAAATTCTAGGTGATAGACTTGAATGAAAAAAGGAAAAGAAACAAAACCAATCAGGGTAATTTGTCCACCGCCTGTCTGCCTGCACCTTCTGACGCCTTACTGCCGGGCGGGAGGCGGCATGGGCGGCAGGCCTCGTCTGACTTCCTGAACCACTCCTCCACTGCCTGGATGTCACTGGAGCTCCCTACCCAGGAGCACAGCGGAGGCTGGAACCTGAGCACCACCTGGAAGGGAGTCAGACCTGAATGGCACAGGAAGTTCTGAGCATATTCTGCCTAGGGGAGAAAGCGGGTCCATTCACCTGCACGGTCCATACAGTTGGTCCGGAGGAACCTTCCCAGTTCTTGGTTGGTATGTTGGGATGCGCTGCTGCCATCACTCGGTTAATACCCTGGCGAGGTGGAGTGCCGTAGAGGAAGGGGAGTCGCTGAGCCACGCGGGGCAGACGTTACAGTGGCCTCAGACAATTGCTCTCTCCTTATCCTTCCTGACTCATTGTTCTCTGGTTTTGCGTTTTGCTAGTGTCCTTGTCATTACTGGAAGAATGAGGTGGTACCTGCAGTTCAGGTTGCACAGGTTGTCCAGCTCCTCCAAGATGGCACATCCATATGTGCCGTCGCAAGAAGGTTTGCTGTATCTCCCAATACAGTCTCAAGAGCTTGGAGGAGGTACCAGGCCATTACACGCGAAAAGCTGGACAGGGCCGTAGAAGGGCATCAACCCAGCAATAAGACTGGTGTCTGCTCCTTTGTGCGAGGAGAAGCGGGAGGAGCATGGCCAGAGCCCTACAACATGACCTCCAGTGGGCTACTCGTCCTCTAGTGGGAGCTTTCCTCACAGCCCAGCACTGCACAGCTCGATTGGCATTTGCCAGAGAATGCCAGAATTGGCAGATGCCATGGTGAACATTCATCCAGATGACTGGTTTGGCATTGGTCAGTGATGGTCTGGGGAGGCATATCCTTGGAGGGTCACACAGACCTCCACGTGCCAGCCAACGGTACCCTGACTGCTGTTAGTTACTGGGATGAAATCCTCAGACCCATCATCCAACCTTACGCTGGTGCAGTGGACCCTGGGTTCCGCCTGGTGCTGGACAATACCCAGCCTCATGTGGACAGAGTGTGCAGGCAGTTCCTGAATGACGTAGGCATTGATGCCATTGACTTGCCATCACATTTCCCAGACTTATTAAGAACCTCTGATACGTTATGTTTCGGTGCATCTGATGCCGCCAATTAGCGTCACAGACGGTCCAGGAGCTCACTGATACACTGATCCAGGTCTGGGAGGAGATCCCCCAGGACACCATCCACCGTCTCAACAGAAGAATGCCCAGACATTATCTGGAGTACATACAGGCACGTGGGGGCCATACACGCTACTGAGTCACATTATGAGTTGCTGTGATTTAATTCACATTGGAACAGCCTGTGATTTCAATTGTTACTTTGAGTTTGGATCCATCTCTCAATCGGTTGGGGATTTTGGTTTCCATTGACCGTTGTTACATCATTAGGTTCTCAACTAATTACACAATGTACAGTAAAGATTTAGATCTTTAATATATTTAGTTCCATCGAGACCCGTTGTGTGATTTCAGTGCTCCCTTAATTTTTTTGAGCAGTGTATATTTTTTTGCATACAGTAGCCTAGTTTCACATGTAGAAGATATGTTGTACAAGGGATAGGTTTCCTTAGCCTTCACTCCCAATCTGGTTGCATGGATAAAATGCATAAAAATAATGAATGGTTGTTTATGCAGTAATTACCATGTGTCACTGAACCCTACATGCTCATGAAGAGCCAGGCAGATCTCGATATACAGTTTTGTTTCTTATTTAAATACATGTTTTGTTGGAGTAAAAAAAAAAAAATGAAACTGTTCTTCTGTCAAAACATAACCAACGATTAATATCCTAGCATAGTCAAGATAAGCAGCATTACGTTGGTATCACCCAAAGTCAATCAATAATTATCAAAACCATGTCCACAACAGAGTTTTGACCCTGAAATACATGCAACGAAAATGCAAATATACATTTTTGCATGTTTTTTGCATTCCAAACATCCTTGCTTGCCGTAACTGCAAGTTAGTCGGGCGAACGCTTGCTGAACTGTCCACAGGAAAGGCATAGTCAGGTATAAGCTTTGAATATCCAAATGAGAGCTGTTTCATCCGAGCTTATCTCACGGCATGACTGGTCATTTGTCAATGCAAAGTGTGGCTGCTAGGGCGATCCTTATCACTACATATTTCATGCTGCAAGGGAATAGGGAAATGAACTTGGGCTTAGCTGGCATGACAGTTATTTTGCTGGGGTGGTCCTCTACTTCCCTTTATTTTCTTGAATCTAGAAATCCCAGACATCTTATGTCTGAGTTGTCATGCAAACTTTAAAAGAAATTACAGACACAGACAGTTGGGACACTGTACAATTATGAATAAAAACAGAATGCAATGATGTGGAAGTTTCAAATTTCAATATTTTATTCAGAATACAACATAGATGACATATCACATGTTTAAACTGAGAAAATGTATCACTTTAAGGGAAAAATAAGTTGATTTTAAATTTCATCATGGCATCAACACATCTCAAAAAAGTTGGGACATGGCCATGTTTACCACTGTGTGGCATCCCCTCTTATAACAGACTGCAAACGTCTGGGGACTGAGGAGACAAGTTGCTCAAGTTTATGAATAGGAATGTTGTCCCATTCTTGTCTAATACAGGCTTTTAGTTGCTCAACTGTCTTAGGTCATCTTTGTCGCACCTTCCTCTTTATGATGCGCCAAATGTTTTCTATGGGTGAAAGATCTGGACAGCAGGCTGGCCATTTCAGTACCCGGATCCTTCTTCTATGCAGCCATGACATTGTAATTGATGCAGTATGTGGTCTGGCATTGTCATGTTGGAAAATGTAAGGTCTTCCCTGAAAGAGACGACGTCTGGATGGGAGCATATGTTGTTCTAGAACTTGGATATAACTGTCAGCATTGATGGTGCCTTTCCAGATGTGTAGGCTGCCCATGTCACACGCACTCATGCAACCCCATACCATCAGAGATGCAGGCTTCTGAACTGAGCGCTGATAACAACTTGGGTTGTCCTTGTCCACTTTAGTCTGGATGACATGGCGTCCCAGTTTTCCAAAATGAACTTCAAATTTTGATTTGTCTGACCACAGAACACGTTTCCACTTTGCCACAGTCCACTTTAAATGATCCTTGGCCCAGAGAAAACGCCTGCGCTTCTGGATCCTGTTTAGATATAGCTTATTTTATTACCTATAGAGTCTTAGCTGGCAACGGCGAATGGCACAGTGGATTGTGTTCACCGACAATGTTTTCTGGAAGTATTCCTGAGCCCATGTTGTGATTTCCAGTACAGTATCATTCCTGTATGTGATGCAGTGCCGTCTGAGGGCCCGAAGATCACGGGCATCCAGTATGGTTTTCCGGCCTTGACCATTATGCACAGAGATTGTTCCAGATTCTCTGAATCTTTGGATGATATTATGCACTGTAGATGATGATAACTTCAAACTCTGCAATTTTTCTCTGTGAAACTCCTTTCTGATATTGCTCCACAATTTTTTGCCGCTGCATTGGGGAAATTGGTGATCCTCTGCCCATCTTGACTTCTGAGAGACACTGCCACTCTTTTTATACCCAATCATGTTGCCAATTGACATAATAAGTTGCAAATTGGTCCTCCAGCTGTTCCTTATCTGTACATTTAACTTTTACGGCCTCTTATTGCTACCTGTCCCAACTTTTTTGGAATGTGTAGTTCTCATGAAATCCAAAATGAGCCAATATTTGGCATGACATTACAAAATGTCTCACTTTCAACATTCGTTATGTTATCTATATTCTATTGTGAATTAAATATACGTTTATGAAATTTGTAAATTATTCCTTTTACTCACAATTTGTACAGTGTCCCAACTTTTTTGGAATCGGGTTAGATGAACACACAGATGTAGGTTCTGTTGTTACACCACAACACCCTTCCAACACCAAACCAACTAACACCCACCCCCTTACTCCACTCCACCCACAACCCCCCACCCCCCCCCTCCCCATTTCCCCAGCTGCGGCCAGGCAAGGTGAAACCCAAACCAGAGCAGAGAGAGCTCTCTCAACTCCTCAACCTCTCAACACATCCTCAGCACTGGCCTTTGAAAACAAACCACGCCGGCCAATCCTCCGCCTCTCCTGAGCCTCTGTCTCCTCTGAGCCCTAATATGTGAGCATGCATGTCCCACACTCTGATGCCCCATGCTGCTCTGGTTCCGGGAAGCAGATGTGAGAATATAGAGATGGTGGGGTGTGAGGCTTTACTGAGTTACACACACAGTTAGTGGTTGAGGCATTGAGGACTAGGTAGAGTATGTGGAGGGTGTTCTGGTTTAGTCATGAAAAACTTCTTGCCCATGACTCAAAGTTTCAAAGGTTGCATATTAGGCACCAATGAGCTAGACAAAAGCCACTAGCTCCACTGTCAATCACTAGGATGTACTCTGTTGAGTAACAAGACCAATGAAAAAAAGGCTTAGCCCCCTCAGTTGAATTTTCTGCCCCGCCAATTTAAGTTTTAAAAACAATAGAAAAATTTATTTCTGCCATTAATTTCTGCACTCTCAGTCACATCGTCCTGGCGCCACGCCTGCTGTCTGCCCAGGTGATACAACCAGAATTGGCCTATCATTGTCTGATTCTTTGCATTCAGATAATGCCTAGGGATATTACGTATTTTTAGATGCTGAGATCAATCAAAGAAGTAGAAAATATATACATCCAAAAGGCCAAGTGTGGCTAGTATAATTGATATTTCCCGGTTCCAAAGACATGTGAGATGTTACATTCCCTTCAAGTTCTGCATGCTCTCAGCGCATACTTCACATCTACAAATTAAATATATACACTGCTCACAGCAGTTGATTGACCGCCATCAACAAGGAGAATACATACTTTGATTTGACCATATACCACCCTCACAGAATGTTCAAAGGATTCCTTTCAAGGCAGCAGTATACACATTCTTGGTTTGGTCCTATTTAGTCTCTTGCTCTTGCCTTATTCTTTTTCAAAATAGGATGGACAGCTCTCATGAACTATGTGAATGTCTGGCTGGCGTTTAAGGAGTCAAGGGAGCCGGTGGCATAAAATCGATGCTAATCTTCTATTGCATAATCAGTTCATTGTGAACAAGGGAAAGAGTTGTCTGACTCTGTCTCAGTACATCTAATTTCTAGGGCTGGAGATGGAATCAGTCAAAAACTGCATATATTTATCTCTGACGGGTTCTGCTTATTTCAGCTTCGTCAAACAGTTAAATTTCATATGTGACTACCTGTAATGAGTTTGATGGCCTATATGATAGCTTTTTTTCCCTTCTTGGCGGTTACTATTTATGAAACATTGCAAAGGTGAGTCAATTTCTCTGCCAGGTCAACATACACTGAGAGACGTGGGATGCTTTTATCACTAGCAGTGTTGGCTTTCAATTCCCTCTTGTCTGGTCTGACCTGAAAACACTGTAACACCTATCTTAAATAATTGTAGGTATTTATTACTATTCGTTATGCACTTGTCTCTCAACAATAACTGTTTTTCCTCTTTTCTTTTTATTAAATACAAATTAGTTTATTTACACTACTGTGTATAATTACTTGGTACAGAAACAATTGACAAAACGATGGCTGGTCCCTTTTCCCTTTTAAACTGGCTTCAGAAAACTAAAACAGAAATTGCCATTATGTGTGATTGTATTGCTTCACACCTAACAAATTTGCTTCTGTGAAGCATTCTGTTAGGTCAGGGGAGCATTTCAGGCAACTGTGTACAGGATTTTGTTAAAATCATTGGAATTATCAACAGATATTTGCCTTACCACCGGAAAACAACAGATTTTCGTTTAACATGCTAATGACCTCACTCTTATACCATGATTAAAACCTACCTGGAACAGAAGTCAGCAGATTGAAACACACGGTACTACTGTAGATTGGCCATCTCACAGCCCCAAGCTCATAGGTCCACTTACAGGGCCCCGAACGCAAGAACTAAAAGCATAACCAAATTGCTACAAACGTAAGAGTTATGGAAAATATATGGGGATGGTAAGGTGGCCATTTTGGTATGAGGGCCAGAATACAAATGGACACACTCCACTTAGCAGTGAGCAGCTACAGTGGATATAAAAGTCTACACACCCCTGTTTTTGTGATTTAAATGAATGAGACGTCATGTTAGAACTTTTTCCACTTTTAATGTGTCCTATAATGTGAACAATTCAATTGAAAAATTAACTGAAATCTTCGAGGGGGAAAATTTTTAATAAAAACCTTACAATAAACTGGTTGCATAAGTGTGCTCAGTGATTAATTACAAATAAAGTTTAACTGTTCTAGTAGGATTTTCCTGACATTTTCTTAGTTGCATCTCAGTGCAAAAGCCATGGTCTGCAGAGAGCTTCCAACATCAAGTCCCTCAAAATAAAGTTGGGAAAATGTGTTACGGTCTGATGAAACCAAGGTTGAACTTTTTGGCCATAATTCCAAAAGGTATGTTTGGTGCAAAAACAATCCTGCACATCAACCAAAGAACACCATATCCATAGTGAAGCATGGTGGTGGCAGCATCATGCTTTGGGGCTGTTTTTCTTCAGCTTGAACCGCAATTTTGGAACAAAACCTTTAGGCGTCCATTAGAAAGCTTAAGATGAAGAGGAAGTTCACCTTTCAGCACGACAACGACCAAAAGCACACTTCCAAATCCACAAAAGCATGGTTTCACCAGAAGAAGATAAATGTTTTGGAATGGCCCTGTCAGAGCCTAGACCTGAATCCAAATGAACATCTGTGGGGTGATCTGAATAGGGCTGTATACAGGAGATGTCCAGCAATCTGACAGATTTTGAGAGCTTTTTGCAAAGAAGAGTAGGCAAATATTGTCACGTCAAGATGTGCAATGCTAATAATAAAATCTAAAGGTGCTTCAAAAAAGTATTAGTTTAAGGTTGTGCACACTTATGCAATCAGGTTATTCTGAGTTTAATATTTTTTATTTTCCCCCTCAAAGATTTCAGTTTGTTTTTCAATTGAATTGTTCACGTTATAGGTCACATTAAAGGTGGAAAAAGTTCTGACATTATTTATCTTTGTCTCAATTATGCCAAGAAACTGCCATTTTAACAGGGGTGTTTAGACTTTTTATATCCACTGTATATGTAACTTTTATATCAGTTACACAGCTAGCTAAAACAAAATAACAGCTGATTGAGTCACTGATATTGGCATTCCTTGCACAGAATATACTGCAGGAGATAGCCACGGTTTTGTTTACATTTTCTTAGTAATTGTCCCAGGACAGGTTCAAACCTATGATCCTCTGCTGGTCAAATAGTGCATCACTTAAACTTCATTAAATAAATCAGGGTGTTCTCATTCTGTTAAAGTTTATTATAAATCCTCAATCCTACTTACTTCCTTCTCTGTGACCCAGAAACATATACATTGATTGTTCAGAGACAGGATATTCCACCTTATGTCTCCCAAACTTCCAATTATTTGATCTAGTCTAGGGCACGCACTCCTGATTAAACTTTGCAATTAATCTTCAAATGCTTTATTGGTGAATAATGTGTGGTTGTTTATGGGACATAATTGTGAAATGTCTGGGGGTCCCTGAGAAAAGGGTTGAGTAAGTAGACTAGTGTTAGAGTGACATTTAATATGAATGTAATATTAATATGATGCTTATTTTTGTTTTATTACAATTAATATTTTGATATGCATATAATTTCAGTTAGATAAATGATCTGATCTGATTACTGTGTTAATTGATTCTAACTAAATCCTGCACACAGCCGGCTGAAATGCACCCCTGACCAAACGGGGTGCTTCACAGAAGGCTGAAGTCATGCATCAAAATATTTCACGCCAACCCTTTTTCTGACATTCTGGATTCGTCGTTCTGGAAGAGTTTCCACCATTGATTGACATGTTTTTGATATTTTCTGTGCTTCTTTTGCTTTCCAGAAGAATGGTTACTTAGCTGCAACTGCATACTGACATTTTTTATTTTGGGGTGTCAGGTGACATTGTCAGATGCTGAGCAAAGCACATCACTGGGTTTTCTTTTGTCCCTCAAGAAAGGGACCTTTAAATACAGATCATCAGATGTAGACCGTTTTTGGGGCATTGCATTTTCTGTCAGTTTCTTCAAATCTTTCATCTAGCCTTGCCTAAAAGTATCAACCACTTCCACGAACAAAACAAGAAATATCCCAGATCAGCCTTTCTGAAAAAAGATTAGCGTTAGGCTGAGGGTGGAAATTCGGCCAAACTAGATTGTCAATTTGGGCATTTGTGTGTTATTTTAAAGCATTCTATTTATGATTCATGTAGGCTAACATGACACAGAATTTCATCAAAAGCATTTATGAAAGGCATCAATGGCACTTACATGGTTTTTCAGCATACACAGCTTGCCTACTGAAAGATTATCAAAAATGTAGTGATCTACTGTAGTTCAATAAAACGTGTAGCTGCTGTATTTAAACAAAAATTCCAATCCTGGAGAGCTAAATAATTGTTCGTAATAAAATGTAAGTAACATGTTTTAACTGTATACAGCTGTAATATCCATTATTAAAATGTCAAATGTATTTATTGTATAAAGGCATAATATACATTTTTAACATGTAGCTTACATGTAGAGACTGTATACAGGTCTAAAAATCATTATATACATCATAGGTCATTCATGATTCATTATAAACATCATAGGTCATTCCTGATTCTGTGATAACCCTTTGTAAACCTACTTCATAACATTCTCTGAATTGCAATCGGAGAGTTCTTGTCAACACTGCAGTAGAGGGCCTGCTGACAAGCTGACATCTTTACTGACATTCCCTGGCGTATACTAGCATGATAACCATACTACTCTCAGTATCTGTGTCAATGTACAAATAGACGTCTTACAGTTGCTCTTTTCTTGGCCCAGATCAAGACCCTGATCCATCCGACGCTTTCAAGACAACAAGGTTAGTTCATACATAATCTGATTCATTTAAAACATACATGTATCTTATATGGTCCTATAGACCAGGTAAATTCCCGGGATGCTGCTCATATGTCACTAAAATGATTATTTCACAATAAATTGGGAAACATTGATCTTTCTAATACAACATAAAGATGGCCCGATAACACAGAGCACAATCTTATTTAATAATCCAAAAATATGATCACTGAAGTAATGCATAGCCATCTACTGTTGCCTAAAATGTTCTGTAATATTGACATATTATTGTAATTCCCTTGCCCCATTTATTGTTTCACTTTTATGAGAAGCCAACCTCTTGTGCAAATTTAGTTACTCAAAGTGCACAGCGCTTTATGCAGTTTTAGAGACGCGAGTTTCACACATTCAAATAATTGTCCATATACGTTACAACACCCAGTACCCCACAGACCCCCGTCGCTAACCCCACCTATCAAAGGGTGAAATGTAACTCAGAAGCAGAGCTCTTCTATAATAAATCTAAATCGAGAAGCAGGCTTAGAGCACTGTGGTGGTAAAGAATAAGTATTCCTGACAGCTCTTAAAACTGTAACATCCATTGTCTTCTCCAGAGAGGTAAACACGTAGATGAATGGTGCTGCATTTTCTCTCCCCAACTTCAGTCGTTCTGTTCACCATCTTGCTAGGAGCTGCCTTGCTAGGAGCTCATCAGTGTGTTGATGACCACGAAGCCTCTAAAAACAAAAATAGAGACAATAAGAGAAAGAAAGAGAGAACAATTGAATAACTGTTTGTTATATTCTCTATTCCAAGCGAACAAACGTTGTGTCGTATGTGTGTTTGTGTGTGTGTGCATTTTGTATAGAAACAGCCAAAAACAACCTTGTAGGTAAGGAAGTATGGAAGAAATATCAATGTATGGAAGAAATATCTGCATGGTCTATCAGACAGCAAGGTGGAACTACATCCATCATGCCCAGAAAACAACTAAATGTAAATCCTACATCATTCACCACCCATTACAAATACAGCACACTTTTAAAACCCACAAACTGCAATGATTCGCCCAGCCAATAGCTCTAAGATGACACAGGAAGCCCTATTCAGACATGTTGCCAATGTTTTAATAATAAACGTGCAAATTAATGGAAACAATAAGAATCGGGGCCGATTGCATGAAACAGATCTGAATGAATATGGTTGAGTTGTAGATCACCTTGGGAAATGGTGGGTACCCGAGCCACGTCCAAATAAAACACATTGAAGTTGTCGTAGCTCGCAGAGTTAGTTGTCGCGCTCATATTGTCGGTATGTGATCACGATTACTTCGTCGTATAGTTTCCCGACTGTAGGTTTCACATAGGTTTATTTCCTGAAATAGATCAAAATAATGATGATCAGAAAAGATAGTCATTTTAATGTGTGTCCTTTGTTCCACAACCATCAGCACAAACCACATTACTGCTGTTGCATACAAGCATCTCCATGTAAGGACTCTAACAAACTGATGAAACACCAGAAAATGAGCAGAGGTGTTAACAGTCATTTGTTCCAGGGGGTGCTGTGTCAGAAAACATATCTCTGGAAGTTGGCAGCTGTGGCAGACAGCTGGAAGATAATACAGTTGAATATATTACAACTCATGGTGTGTGTGTGTGTGTGTGCGTGTCTGTGTTTGTCTGCTTGTCCATGTTTCACTGTAGTTGTGAGGACCAAAAAATCCCCATTGAGGCCATTTTTACCTTTTTTACCGGACATTCTCTTAGAAAATAAGTATTTCCAACTCAAGGTTAGGTTAAAAGTAAAGTTGAATTGAAAATACAATAGGTGTAATCGTTTCTACACACAGCTTAACAAGGGTAGAAATGTTTTCACTGTTCAAACTCAAACATTTTAAATTTCTCTCTCCAAAATGTTGATAATAATCCATGACCATACAAATTACAGTTTAGACTTGTTTCAACAGAAATGTTGACTTTCCTCTGAATGTCTATTTTTTTTCAAGACATGGCACCAATGCGCTTCTATGGGATTCATTGTGCTGGAGCATTGTAAATCAATCCGGCAGCAAAGAACAAGTCTCTGAAGGAAAAACTCTGGAAACATTAAAATGTGGATGAAGAAACAAATAATGGTTTGCAAACTGCACATAACTGCAACTAAGCTGCGTCTTTGAGTCGAGAAGAAGGAAATCAAATTATTGACTCATGCCTGTATACTGGGAATATGAGCATGTGCATATTTGAGAATTAGAAACTTTTATGTTCTAAGAAAGATTGGCGCACTTTTTCACTATCTGATGAAAAGTTATCATTATTAAACAAAAGTTATCATTATCAAACACCATAGTTGGGACACTGCTTTATCCATAAATAATGGTAAATATTTAGTGTCAAGATGCTTGTAGCTCATGTATTTTATTTGTGAACAAGTCCTCAACTCCTCCGCTGAGATTTTATTGTAAAATAATATCTAAATAATATCTTTAACAATGTAATCCATTCAGCTTCTTTAGCCTACCACAGTATAAAAAACATGTGAAAGGGATGGAAATTCAGATAGCTGGAAACCAAAGCCATGTTTTTCAAGACCTACAGTACCACCCATTGAAATTCATCATACACACATAAGCATGTCTACTAGTGTACTACATAATGTAGGAAAAGGAGCGGCATGAATAACCTTCACGGACACAAGAGAAGTGGCAGCAGGAGCCTTTCCGATGGATCCTGGGAGAAACCCAGGGGCTGTGACATGCACCGGCATGTCTTCCTGATGACCAGCGGTCTCCGGTCACGGATCTTACACCGCTGTGGCCCCTTGGTCGTGAGACCCAGCCTTTCAGATGGAAATCGCCAGTGCATCGTGATGTCCCAGTGACATTCTTATGACGTTCCGCCACCACTCGGACAACATTGCGGAAAAGTCTAACTTCATCAAAGGAAAACAAAAGGCCAGAAAACTTTACTGAGAATTAAAAATGTGCTGACATGTTCAGACTGACTGATGACCTTCACATTAACTGACTATGACATTTATTTTGCAGCCATAGATACATTTAATGAGAAAAGCTCTCCTTGATAGAATTCTTGGTATAGAACTTGGTGGGGAAGTGTCAGCACCAAGCCCATGACTGGTGATAAGACTGTAGCCTGCGGCTCTGGGCAGGAATACTAAGTGTGTGAGGGACACTGGCCTCTTTCAAGCAGCAAGCCTGGTGTGAAGCATGGTGGGTAAGACACGTCAGTACCCCATTCTAGGAGCAGACCGAGCGTATGACAGAAGACCCTGTTGTCATCACACGCTGCAGCACGATTGGGAACACTCAGAGCATACCAAAAATACATTTCTCAAAGTTAGGAACAGTTCAAATCCCCACAGAATGCCCCTCCCCCTCCGACCTCTCTCACTGCCCTTCCACCTCCTGGCTTCATTTGCATATTTATTTTATTATGGTCCAGGCTACTCTTTGTGGAACATAACAGCAGAAAGAAAAACATAGGCGATAGAAGAAAGTCGAAGAATAGTCATCAAGTATTTTAAAGTTGTTTTCAGTCGGTACTCATTATAAACAAGCTTGTCTGCAGTTGTTTTTTGAGTTGAATTCTACGTATGTGATTAATAAAGTGGGAACAACTCATATCCCTCTAAACTTCAACAGTACTTGATCCTTTACAGTAAAGGCATTTCATTATCATCCATACAGTCTGAATTAAAGCAGGCCCATCAAAATCAAAACAATGTGGTGATTCTGTACTGTACAGTAGATGTGCAATTTATGTCACAACACCCAAGCGACATCATGGGTTGATAGGCTATATAACCCGCCCCTGCTTGAACAAGCACATTGGCCTACACGACTTCCTCTCTCACACTCTTCATTCCTGTGTATTCTTTCATTCACTTTCACTCCCTCTCTGCTTCCCAATCTTTTTTTCACAAAGCCGGATGAGGGTTGTCTTACCAATGTCCCTGGTGCTACGCTGAAATGTGAAGTTTTGTGCAAGCCTGTGTGTGTTTGTGTGCGCGCGTGCGCATGGGTGCATATGTGCGCGCATGTGTGCGTGTGTGCGCGCACGTGTGCGTGTGTGCGCACGTGTGCGTGTGTGCGCACGTGTGCGTGTGTGGGCATGTGTGTGTGCATGCCACTCCCTATCCCATTAACATCTCAACTTCACAGAGCTGACTGTGTCTTTCTCCTCTCTTGATCGGGAGAGCAGCGAAGCTCTTTCAGCCCTGCAAAGTATTTCTTTTTATTAATCACTGTTTATTTCTCTCTTTGAAATAAACACATGTGGGATTCGTGCATGAAAGCTTCCTTGAATGTTTTCTTTTTATGGCTGTCTGGTGTCTAGCATGTGTACCGCTTTTATGTGGGTGGGAACATTATGTCTGGGTTGAGTTTGTTTGTTTGTTTGTTTGTGGGACTGGTAGGATTAGTGTGTGCGTGTGTGTGTGCCTTTGGGCACGCGTCTTTTTCGCACACGTGTGTATGTTTGCACACTTGTGTGAGTGTGTGCGTGTGTGTGTCTGTTGCAAATGTGCAGCCTGATATTCTGGGAATGGAGGGGTCGTGTTGTTGACCCACCTGCTCCATTCTCTCTTCAGCTGGATCTAGTCGGATTTCAGCAGCTGCATCCTCTCACAAAGCGCCTCTTTGTAATCTTCCTGAGGGGCACAAATACAACCGCAACAAGAAGAGGAGAGAGGGGAAAGAGGGAAAAGACAGTTGGGGGGGGGATTAGGCAGAGGGAGGAAGGGAGAGAGAGAAAGAGGGAAGGAGGATGGAAGGAGGAAGAGAGAGAGAGAGAGAGAGGGAGAGGTGTGTGGGGGGTGAAAAAGGCGGTAAAGGCTGCTTGTCTTGGAGCAGTGTCACTTGCAGTGCTTCTCTATCAGCAAATGTTACATACAGTAGCAGGAGTTCCTGCAAAGGAGTAGTGTTCTGGCACCAGTTTACCCCCCCCCCCCACCCCACACACACGCACGCACCTTATAGTCATTGCTTCTCACACTCCAACTTACTTCATATACATGAAAGTGTATTATTCTATACCAAGCCCAACATTATTCAAATGAGGAATTTTAAAGTCGCATGCAAAGCTCATTTTGCAAATGTGTCCGATAGAAGGGCTGGAGGGCGCGTGACTCAGATGGAGAGTGACAGGAGCCGAGGAGTGCGCCACATTTGCTTCCCATTAGCCATATTTTCCCCTGGCACTCTCCCGGGCCGTGGAGTGCGCTTGTCTGGGGCATGCCATGTCGAATCTGTCTCGTGAACATGCAGGACCCAATCAACCCCGGACCCGAGACGCTAAACCTTCAACTATTCAACAACCGCGGGGCCTCCAAAGTTGGGTCCTACTCCTAGTTGCCCAACCGTCTACCCACAGTTTAAGGTCCCATTTCCAAGAGTCCCTAGGGGCCAGTCCCTGTAGCCAGGCTGGACCCAGACTCCGAGTCACGAGTGGCAGAGGAAAGGAGACGTCACTGAGAGATTAACAACAGCAGCCCACTTTACTGCCGTCATAAATACTGGCCGCATGCACCTGAGTAGCAGAGCCTGGGAGGCTGTAAATGTAGAGACGGGGGGAGGGAGGGGGGCACCGTTCATTGGTTTTGATTAAATGCAATGTTCTGTATGTGCAAACACTCAGACACGCGCAGACACACTGAGACGGACACGTGCGTGCGCAGACACGGGAACAGAGCTCGGCTCAACACGGGCATGAGGAGAGTTTAGAGAGCCATATCATTGTCAAATTATGGATGATGAATTCATCCCAAAACAAACAGGGGAGCCGTAAAGTAAGTGGGCAGTAAAAATCCTCATAACCGACGGTGGCACATATACTGCAGGAGGAGGTGCCCTCTCGTTCTCCACACAGCGCTGTTATAATGCATCATCTGGTTAAGCTGGAGGCCTTGAAGCCACTTCCACTTAAAGTCAATATTAAAGCTGTCCTGCCTTTCCTCGTGGGGTGTCATTAGGTAAACCCACACACACGGACGGACGCATGCACGCATGTGTGTATCCCAATGCAGAAATAGTCACATATAACCCCACACAACCCTTCCCGACACACACACACACACACACACAGACAGACGTCTCATGGGCTGTCATTACAATACAACCAAGGTACAAGAAGGGTCCCTTCAAAAAACGAATGAAAATGAAAAAAAAAAATTACGAGTGACTAAATATTCCATGAAATCGACAAACAAAAAAAGATTAGCAAAAGAAATGTAAATACACTCACCCACACATACTAGCCCCGGAACGCACCAAATGCCCCACCAAATGCCACACCTTTAAATTTCTCTGAAGCGAGAGAGAGGAGACTGACAGACAGACAGACAGATAGACTGGTAGAGAGAAGAGACAAAGAGGGAAATTCTGTCTTGGGTTTCTGGTTGGGTTTCATACAGTTTATAATAATTATAAGATTATTGTGTAATAAAGCCCCATGCACCATGGTAAACAGTTTTGAGGTAATCTAGTGCACATTCATGTGGTGTACGACATCCATATCTGGGAACAGAGGCACATACACAAGTACAGAATTACTTAAAAATCTGAGTGGCGTATAAATGGTTGCAAAATTCCAACTCAACTTAAAATTCCCTTCACGCTTGTTAGCTCCTGATTCTGTGAATCCTCCATCTGGGGTTTTTTTTCTGTGGAAAACCCAAAACCTATGAATTTGGGGAAGTAAGTGGGACGTGTAACCCCAGTTGGGTGTGAAGAAGCGGTCCCCGTGTGATGATCTCTAGGATTTAAGTATTGCTGGCAGAGAGGAGGGAGAGAACAGGGGTCTGCTTCGAGTCATGGGACTCTGTTGTGGTGTTGGTTTCCAACACTGCCTGTTATCTCCAAGCTGACACATAGACACTCACAGGCTGGCACAAGCATTTGAGTAATGTAATTTCATCCCAGTGATGATCGTGCTACGGCCCGGACAGAGTGACAAACTGGGGCCTGGTAGAGGGCAGACAGTGAACTACAATGGGGTCAGCCTTATGGTCTACCACGTAGCTGCCCAGCGATCGTTCACCATGTGAGGCGTTGCCCTGTCCTACCTCATGAAGTAAACCTCCAAAATGAGTCCCCGGATTTAAACAGAGACTTGCTGTAGACTGCATTGGACTTTTAAAGGAAGTTTAAACACAACTTTACATGTTAACAACAATCTGTGCAGGTATTGCAGAAATTTACTTTTAGAAGTGCTTGTACAGAACATCCTAGACTGAATTGAGGCTACAGGCTATTTAGTAAATGTACCTGAGTGATGATTTTATTGTTGTAGGAAAAACACATCCCAGTAAGGAATGGCTGGGAAAAAGCATGTTCTTTTGAGAAAAATGAGAAGGTTAGAAGTTGTGGCGCAATGAAAAGAGTCTTTATACCCTTGTACTACGTAAGTCCTTGATGTTTCTACTCCATTCCCATATTTCCCTGTATGCACCTCTTTAACAGGGAACAGGAAGTGACCTAGTTGACCCCTGTCTCCCACGCTATGTGACCTGTAGCAGTGTATTGCCCCCACATGCACACGCGCGCAAAAACACACGGTTTACTGTTCCTAAGCCCACAGTGATGTCCTGTTATAGGTAGCAGAACTGGACTCCACATGAGGTTATAACTTAACCTCATACATACATGCAACCATTGCACATGAAGTGGACCGCGCACAGGTGAGACTGAAAATGAACATAACAGATTAACAAGCTCACTGAGCAATACAAAACACACACGCACACATGGACAGACACCTGTTGCTTTTTCCTCTCCTGTGTTTTGCATGTGAGTAATATTGAGGCTAGCAGCAGTTTGAAATAGTGAAGTAGCTGATAGGAAAAACCCTACTAGCTCCAACCAGATGAAACCGTTCCCAGTCTGTTCCTCCTTTTCCTGCCCGGGGCAAACTAGAGTTGGACAATTGCTGGGTTTGGAATGCTACCCACCACGACGACCTGTCACCAATCAAAACCCAACTGAAACCCAAACAGACAAATATCAGCTTAATATTGCTGTTACTGTGTGCTAGTAGTACCTTTAAAGCAATAATGCATATCTGGTCTCCCCCGAAATTCCTTGGGAACACAGACACCTGGATGATCAAACAGCTGAACGTTAATTTTAATGCATATAAAATAAATGGAAACAACACAAAATCTCCAACTTTAACAGGTATAAATATGATTTATCAGCTGTAATATGCGGAGGGCAAAGTAGTTTTGGTGACACTCTGGTGTTCAATGAGGCAGAAAGCTCCACGGTAGTACAATCATAAAACATATCAAAGTCATAACTCTTTAAATAGAAACAAATGGATACAACATTGTATAAACTGTGTTATAAAACCAATTTATCAAGATGCTCATTCTTTATAAGATTAGATTATAATTTCATGACAGACTGAGTGTCCTCCTAAATGCAAATCACAGGATTGGTGGCCACAGCTGAGGCTATCATCAGTCTGAATTAACTAATATGAAATCACCTTAATTCCTCACATAACCCCCCTCTTCATAATCCTATTTCTGTCATTCACTGTCCAACCCAGCCAGATGTTTATTAACCAATAAAAAGCCACAAATTGACAGATCACAGAAACCCACCAAAAATGGGCCGTGAGCTATATTTACTCCCTGGCTAGCTTCAAATGTCTACGAGTGCAATTAGAGTAATGGCAGGGTTAGACAAGAAGGGAAGAGATAGAGAGAAAACGACAGAGAGGCATGCATTCAGAAAGTTGATGATATCTCAAACAGTCAAATTGAATTTGATTCCTTGGGAGAACATCAGAAGTTTTGGGTCTAACTGTGAGTGTGTACTGCATTAATCCTTGGATAATAATGTAATGTTGTTTTCCACCCCGCTGGTCATGCTGATCCTGCAGAGTTTATGGGGGTTTATGAAGTTACGACGTATGAAAACTGAAGAAAGAAATAACTGACTGAATGTTCATGTGGTTAGACCAGACCGAGGTCTATTTTGATCCCCACAACATTGAAAATTGATTATTTATAGGAAGGCTTGCCACTATTTCCTATCACCATGTTTAAATTGCATCTACCAAACAGTAATTGAATGTATTTATACGGGAATAACTGTATGCAGAATTTTGCATTGTAATAAAAGCAAATGTCCACCATACTATTTATGCAGTAATAGCGGAACTATAGTATTTCATGTTTACTTGTTTATTATTTTGAGTGGTCAACAGAAGGCAATAAATAAGTCAAATGGAAAAGTGGCACCACTTCCATAAATCCATCGGCATCAAATGAGTGAAAACACCTTCAATATCTTATGACTTTTGTTCAAGAAGAAATCACTATACACTATGGCCAAAAGTATGTGGAGACCCCTATTGAGTTCATGTGTTGGCAGTACAATGGGTCATACTAAAGAGCTCAGTGACTTCTAAAGTGGCACTGTCATAGGATGCCACCTTTGCCACAAGTCAGTTCGTGAAGTTTCTGCCCAGGTTATTTGTAAGTGCTATAATTGTGAAGTGGAAGTATCTGGGAGCAACAAGAGCCCAGCCACAAAGTGGTAGACCACACAAACTCACAGAGCGGGGCTGCAAAGTGCTGAAATGCATAGCGTGTAAAAACTGCCATTCATCTGTTGTTCCAAACTGCCTCTGAAAGCAACATCAGCACAAGAACTGTGCATCAGGAGCTTCACTTAATGGGTTTCCATGGCAAAGAAGCTGTAAGAAGCCTCACATCAACATATGCAATGCCATGCATCCTCTGGAGTGGAGCACTCCGCCACTGGTCTATGGAGATGTGGAAACGTTCTCTGGAGTGATGAATCACACTTCACTATCCAGAAGTCTGATGGACGAGTCTGGGTGCGGCGGATGCAAGGAGAATGCTACCTACCAGAATGCATAGTGTAAAGTTTGGTGGAAGAGGGATAATGGTCTGGGGCTGTTTTTCAGGGTTTGAGCTAGGTCCCTTAGTTCCAGTGAAGGGTCATCTTAATGCTACAGGATACAAAGACAGTTTAGACAATTGAGTGCTTCCAATTGTGGCACAATTTGGGGAAGGCCCTTTCCTGTTCCACCATGACTGTGCCCCTGTGCATAAAGTGGGATCCATAGTCATGGTTCGACAAGATTTGTGTGGAGGAACTCGAGTGGCCAGCATGGAGCCCTGACCCCAGCCACATTTAATTATTTTTGGATAAAATAGAGCAAAGCCTTCTTGTCCAAAATCAGTGCCTGATTTCAAGAATGCCCTTTTGGCAGAATGGGCACAAATTCCCACAGAGAAACTCCAAAATATTGTGGGGCAACTTGATATTAATGCCTGTGGTTTTGGAACAGGATGTCCGAGAAGCTCAAATAGGTGTGATGGTCCGGTGTCCACATATAGTCAGGACACATAGCATATATTAAAAGTTTACGTTATGTTTACGTTAGTGCCAGGTGCAGGTGTTTTTGAGCAGGCCAAGAGACAAGGTGGCTTATACAAAATAACGGTTGGGTAATATATAAATAACAAGATATTAGTTCCACGTGAATGAACTCCCAGGACAAGCTTTCATAACTTGCTTACATAAAACTATATTATTACAGCAGTTTTTTGACTATGACAAAGAGGTATTTGTAAGAGAAATCACCCAAAGAACACCATGCCAACAGTGAAGCATGGTGGTGGCAACATCATGCTTTGGGGCTGTTTTTCTTCAGCTGGAACCAGGGCCTTAGTCAGGGTGGAGGGAATTATGAACAGTTCCAAATACTAGGAAATGTTGGCACAAAACCTTCAGGCGTCCATTAGAAAGCTGAAGATGACCTTCAGCATGACAACGACCCAAAGCACACATCCAAATCCACAAAAGCATGGCTTCACCAGAAGAAGATTAACATTTTGGAATGTCCCAGCCAGATCCCAGACCTGAATCCAATTGAACATCTGTGGGGTGATCTGAAGAGGGCTGTTGTAGCACCGGTATCGCACCACTTACTGGGCCACTGGACCAGTTGTAGGTTCTAAGGAGTGGGAAGCAGAAAATAATTACACCAGAGACCGTTGCTTTAAATTCAAAAGGCCGGCAATTTACTGAACACAAAATACACTTATAAAATACAGTACACAAAACAAAAATACCCTGCAGGTTATTAATACTGAGGTAAGTATAATAAATGAAAGGCTATTTCACTCTTTTTGTTCAAAGTTATTTTAGTCGAACTAATCAAAGTTAGACCAGTCTCTTTTTCCTAGGTTGCACCTATTTTAGAACTAACCAAAATCACTTTGAATCACATTCATAAATATGAACCCAATATGAAATTAAAAGTATAACACCTTAAATTCAAGTTCATGTCCAAATGTGAGTTCAATT
This sequence comes from Esox lucius, assembly GCF_011004845.1. Classification (NCBI taxonomy): domain Eukaryota; kingdom Metazoa; phylum Chordata; class Actinopteri; order Esociformes; family Esocidae; genus Esox; species Esox lucius. The sequence continues at coordinate 21,566,015 of NC_047579.1, read as the reverse complement.
ATTCAGTTCAATGAAAGGTTTCAGTTCGATTCAGTCCAAAAATAATAATTCAATCATTCCTGACACTCCTACCACTCTGGAAGCGAGTCACCATACACAGGGGATTTCCTCACTGGTGCGATGGAGAAGATGAATTGAAGGTCTGGGTCTGGCTCGCCATCTTGAATCCCGTCTATGCACGTGCACGCCTGCACACTGCAGACCAATCCTCGCTCCGACCGACCTTCAACACCAAAAAACTGACTAAAACCGGTGTGGCATAGTTCTCATAAAATCCCCGTCAGTTCCCAACCAGGTAAGTTACGTTTTTCAACTTCAAAATCAACTTTTCTACTCTTTTCCCTGCTTATTAGCCACCACTCATTCTCTCCGATTTTCCTCCCGCTCTCTCCCTCAGGTCTCTACTGCAGCGTCACTCAGGTGCTGCGTCTAGCGTCACTAGTCCCTTAAAGGGGCCTCGACATAAATTTTATGTCGGCATACTTTTAATCTTAAACATTAAATTATTGTTGTAAACATTTTTTATTAACTCTGATGAATTAACTTACATTAAATGAATCGCTTTTACCTTCCAATTTATTTATGCTTTTAAACTATTGATTCATATTTTAACATGGGTTACACTGTGCACAGGAGATCCGACAGATTTGGAGCGCGTTTGCCAAGAAGAGTATTGCCACATCAAGATGTGCCATGCTAATAGTGTCCTACCCAAAAAAACTGAGTGCTGTAATAAAATCAAAAGGTGCTTCAACTAAGTATTAGTTTAAGGGTGTGCACACTTATGCAACCAGGTTATTTTTTTAGTTATTTTTTTTTAATAATGTATACATTATGAAGTATATTTAGCAATGATTAGCTGCACAGAGTCGAATATGACAAAACAAACCTTTTTCTTACTCTTCTTCCAAACGGATCACCCTCAACTATCCCATACCAAGACATGGGGGTGTGTTGTAGATTCAAATGTATCTGAAATGCTACACACCGATTTGTTTACTACCTTCTAGGGATCATTTCTACTTTGCAAGAGAAACCACCGAGTTGACAGGTGTGGCAGAAATTGTTGCATATTGCTTTTATATTTTTGTGAAGTGTACCATGGTGACAAGGAGCTTGTACACTCACCTAAAGGATAATTAGGAACACCATACTAATACTGTGTTTGACCCACTTTCGCCTTCAGAACTGCCTTAATTCTACCTGACATTGATTCAACAAGGTGCTGAAAGCATTCTTTAGAAATGTTGGCCCATATTGGATAGGATAGCATCTTGCAGTTGATGGAGATTTGTGGGATGCACATCCAGGGCACGAAGCTCCCGTTCCACCATATCCCAAAGATGCTCTATTGGGTTGAGATCTGGTGATTGTGGGGGCCATTTCAGTACAGTGAACTCATTGTCATGTTCAAGAAACCAAATTGAAATGATTCAAGCTTTGTGACATGGTGCATTATCCTGCTGGAAGTAGCCATCAGAGGATGGGTACATGGTGGTCATAAAGGGATGGACATGGTCAGAAACAATGCTCAGGTAGGCCGTGGCATTTAAACGATGCCAAATTGGCACAAAGGGGCCTAAATTATGCCAATAAAACATCCCCCACACCATTACACCACCACCACCAGCCTGCACAGTGGTAACAAGGCATGATGGATCCATGTTCTCATTCTGTTTACGCCAAATTCTGACTCTACCCTCTGAATGTCTCAACAGAAATCGAGACTCATCAGACCAGGCAACATTCTTCCAGTCTTCAACTGTCCAATTTTGGTGAGCTCGTGCAAATTGTAGCCTCTTTTCCTATTTGTAGTGGAGATGAGTGGGGTCTTCTGCTGTTGTAGCCCATCTGCCTCAAAGTTGCTCTTCTATCAACTTGAATCAGTCGGCCCATTCTCCTCTGACCTCTAGCATCAACAAGGCATTTTTGCCCACAGGACTGCCGCATACTGGATGTTTTTCCCTTTTCACACCATTCTTTGTAAACCCTAGAAATGGTTGTGCGTGAAAATCCCAGTAACTGAGCAGATTGTGAAATACTCAGACCGGCTCGTCTGGCACCAACAACCATGCCACGTTCAAAATTGCTTAAATCACCTTTCTTTCCCATTCTGACATTCAGTTTGGAGTTCAGGAGATTGTCTTGACCAGGACCACACCCCTAAATGCATTGAAGCAACTGCCATGTAATTGGTTGATTAGATAATTGCATTAATGAGAAATTTAACAGGTGTTCCTCATAATCCTTTAGGTGAGTGTATAAGGCTACAGAAATGTGCACCGGCAGTAACAACACTGCTAGTTGCTGTCAGACCTGGATCACCAATAACTTCCCTACCTCTCTCACCCTACCTTTCTCACTTCAGACCCATCAAAGTTCTCATGCTGCGGGTCAACAACTTTACTGAACTTTACTGAACAACTTTACATTTTTCAAAGGTGTATAAAGACTTTCACAGCTTAGATTTTAGCTTGACAAGCAGGTAAAGTCTGATATTATGCCCAAATTGAAATAATATATTATGGGATGACAAAACGAATTCACATTAAAATTACCTATCAATGCCATGCAATCTAAAGCCATAATGTTTGTTGTCAATATGTTGCCTTCACATTTCATTGCTCTCCAGACTTGGATAAAACACAGCAAAACTCTAATGGAGAGATTTCCCTTCTCTTAGTCACTTGCACTACATCGGAAGATAACTCGTTAAGAGTAAGAGTTTTTTTTCTAATTAAGTATATTGTTGTATAAAACTCTCTTAGTTGCTGTGCTTTGGGGTGCGAGTATATGTCTGTGTGTATGTGTGTGCATATGTGTGTGCCTGTGTGTGTGTGTGTGTGTGTGTGTGGGTAGACGTGCATCAATGCAAGCATGTGTGTACATGTTTCCTGGTGGAATAACCCTACATTATAGTCCAGTGGGATTTTGTTTGATTCTTGGTTTAACTATCCCTAAGTGAAACCAATCCACTAGAGAGGTATCTCAGAGCAGAGAGCCAACTGCTGCGAGGCATATCCCCCAGGCCTGACAGAACAGCCATCATGGTCTTGTTATATTGTGAAAGGCCTCCTATTTCCCATAAAGCTAAGGGGTGGTTCTCTGTTCTCTTACCTCCCTCCACCCCTCGGTGCACCCGGCCACCCCTCTAAACTTCTAGATATCCGTGCCGTCTAATTCACCAAAAAATTAGGAAGATCATTTTTGAGAATCTGGGATAAAAAAAAGGACAATCTGGAACACTGAAGTGCACCACAGGTTTTATCCAGACCATATGCACATAACCCCCCTCTCACCCCCCACCCTCTGTTCCCCCTGTCTGTGTCTGGTACAAGATACATGATGGGAACAAAAATCCTCCAAATTCCCCTTTGTGGATCTGACCACTTATCCTGTCAATGTGGAAAAGAAACCAGTGACGGGTATTTTGTCGGCTTATGGAATCACAAACAACAGAGATTTGGCTTTGGGCCTAAATATGTGACTTGCATATAACTTTTAACTTTTTTAAGAAACTCCAAAAGGAATTGTTGTGTCAACAGTTTAAGCCCCAGTGGAGCTGTTTTATTTCAATATCAAATAATTTCTGGATAACAATTAGGAACCCTACTGTAATTGTTTTTAGATAAAAGGCAAAAAAAAAAAAAACGACTTGGAAAAAAAGCCACATATACTCTTTGGTAGTGGCTTAACAATTGAAAATTGTATAACAGTTGCAATTGGCCACTGTAGCATCATTCATATTTTGATGGGTTGCTAATCAAATATGGTTGCCTTGCTTCATCGCGCTCTATTGACTCCTAGTGGCAAATTGGGGGCTTGTTTGCTAACTAAAAATTATAAAATACTATAAAAATGGAAAGTATATGTCATTGCTACTATCTTGTCCTCTGCGTCCCTGACACTTCTCCAATTAGAATCCATATAAAAATGTGAACCAGTACCACCAGGCATTAACCTTGACGAACAAGTTACATGTAAAGGAAGAACTCAACTCAAAGTTGTCTGGAAGAACTTGAGCTTTTCCCCCAAACACTCCTGACATAAAAAGAGACCAAACACACCCTAAATCGTTTGTGCTAATTGTTTCCATCAGTTTTAAAACTGATGCCACAAACACGCACACAATCATACACACACAAACACACACTCCCAAAGCCCACCAATAGATCAGGGTAAAATCTATGATTGGACCAGTAAATCCATCATTACAACGTTTTCAAAGAACAAATTATAGGGAGTGAGGGGTCATGGGTCAGTGGGAGGGGCAAATGCAGAGCAGCTGTTAAGGGGCGGGTTCAGCTCTGACTGGAATCAGCAGCAGCCAGTAATGAAAAAAAAAACTTCCAAAAATCTTCCTCTACGTTGGCCTGACTAAATAGTTGACATTCAGAAAAATACTTTCGGCCCACAGCCCAAGAGACAAAACAGTTGGCTGGAGGAGGAATTGGGAGTGTGAGAGGGACGAGAGGACTGAAGAGGTAATCATCCATCATGTACTGTATGTGCAAACCTGCCTGAGTCACATCAAACTGTTGGGTTAACAGTCAGACACAGCTGGCTAAGATTGGAACAGCACATCCTATCTCTGTTCATTTACCACAGTGTCTGTAGGCCTTAGGCATGTTTTGTAAATAAAGCACACAAGTTGTTTTTGACAGCTTCTGTTACCTAAGACAATTGCTCAAAACTAGGTTTTGGATTAATGACAAAAGCTATGGATTCCTTTTCAATACTTCAATTTATTTGTGAAAGCCAAACCCAGGTTTGGTCAGTTGAGCTGGCTTCCCATCATTCCTGGAAGTCTTGCAACTTTTTGGCCTCTGGATTAAAAAGATCTATCTAAAAGTAACAAATAACTCGACTTTAAATGAATAACTACACAAATATTGTAATGAAGTATAATAATAAAAACATATATGTGTTTCGGACAGATTTATTTTACACATTCTTAGTACACTACTGTGAATAATGTAACATAGTATGTATATATTTCTGGAACATGTTTCATTCTACATCACTGTCAATATTTATATAGCTTACTGGACTTATACAGTGCCTTGCAATAATATTCCAACCCCTGATCAATTCTCAAATGTTATTGAATTTCAGATGGTACATTGAAATTTCATTCAGTTTTATATTTTATTTTTAAACACTGACACTTTATTTTTAAACACTGACACTCAAAATCAATTATTGCCTGGTAAAATTAGTTGTATGTTTAGAAATATTTGTAAGAAAACAATGTTCAAATTCCAAACATACATATTAGGTAGAGCCACTATCTGCATCAGTTATACATTTCAGTATTCTGTTGAGTATTTACACTGTTGGACTGAACCACTCCAATGTTGTTTTAGCCTTGTGCATGGGATCATTGTCCTGCCTAAAGGTGTAAAATTGGTTTTATTGCAGTATTTCCCTTTATTTGCTCCATCCATTCCTCCATCAATTTTAACAAGATGCACAGTCCCTGCTGATGAGAAGCATCCCCACAACATGATGCTGCCACCACCATACTTCAGTCAAGTGATGGAATGAATCTAGGCATGGCTGTTTTTGGTTCTAGTCCTACAGAGCACTTTTGAGTTCTGGCCCAAATCTAACCACAAAGCCTTTTTCCACATACCAGCTGGGTGACTCTCAAGCTTTCAGATGGTACTTTTTGGCTTCTTTCTTGCCACCCCCAAATATATAAATTTATGAATCTTTGTATATGTTGATCCATAACTTCTTTATATTGCCCTTTAGTGTCACTTTTACAGCAACCTTAATGGTTCATGTGTGGAGGTCCATGATAAGGTTTACTTTTTGATTTCTTCTTTATACATTTCTTTCATTAGTGTGAATAGGTGTTGAACAGGTGTTGAAGCTTGTGTTAAAAAAATATTTTTCTTACAAATATTTCCCAACACCAAACCAATGTCTACTTGCTATAATTTATTTTGACTGTCAGTGATATACAATATTTGGAAAAAAGGGGTTAATGATTTTTGGCTGTGAATCCAATCTTTTCCAAAAAGATAATTAACTTAGGCTACACGTAAAAATGTAATTGGGATGAGGAAACTAAAGCATTTTAGATTCACTGTAGCTGCCTGTCAGCTTAGGCTCAACTACACTAGTTGCCCATGCATTTTAAAAAGATGTCCTTTAATTTAGTTTTTACTTAATAGAGTCATGGTTACTTTATTGTCTAATTCACCTATGCCCCTTTCTGATCCCCGAAGTCTCTCCTGTAAATTAATCAATATCTTAAATAACCCACTTACTCAAATCTGGAACTCAAGGCCAGTTCTGATTATTTTTCACTCCCCTCTAATCAAAGACACATTTTTCTTGGTTGAGGACCTATTTCACATGAAATTCGAAAAAACTCCTATAATACCCCAACTGTATAAAATGAAAACAGAACATAACACACCTGTATTTATATTATGTTCACATAATATATAGTTCTGCAGAAGCCTGTGCCAATCCATATAGCTACTTCTTCAAATGAATTGGTTCAAGCAAAGAGACGTGCTTTAAGTGCCTTAGACGCAGAGCCAGACTAAAAGATATAGCTTTCCCTAGGGTGATTCTGTAATTTAATTTTGTATGCGCATTAATTAAGCAGTAGAGTATTATTTACATGGCATGGTGTATTGGCTCTAAAGAGCCTGGGAGTTTTAGGCTCGAGAAGAAAAAGATGCTGTGCAGCATGGGGCTTGTCTTGGTGAGAAAAGCTTTAAGCCAAAGGAGAGATCCTTTGAAATCCCCCCAAAAGTCGAAAATTAAAACCTTCCTTCCCTCCATGGTACACTTAGGGTTCACGCACATTCCCTCTCTCCATTTTTCTCTCTTCCTTTTTGTTTCTGTGTGTGTGTGTGATAGCTCAGTCTCCCCTAGAACAGAAGGCCTGAGAGGAACATTTTCTGGAGTCTTTTTAACCGTTATTTCCTCTTTTTCTTATTTTCCTCAGCTCCTTTTTCCTCTCTTCTTTTTCTGTTTCGTTCTCTTCATTCCAGAACTTGTCAAAACTCAACACAGACCAGTCCCTCTCCCGCCCTATGGTTTGCAGCTGTCAGTCAAAGTTAGGCCTCTGCCCTCCTGCCTGTCACTCTGAGTGACGATGCTTTGTCCAAGGCTGAAATGCTTTGTAATTGTCACTACCTAAATTGAGTAATGTTGGCTTGAGTTAGATCTGTTTCCCTTCCCTAAATCAATACATCAAGCATTAAGGGGTAGAAATCTAAACTGACCCAAGATAAGCATCTAGGAGGAGCATTGCCCAACTCCAGACTAAGTTGATTGGGTCTCATCCGCACTCACTGACCCAAGGACAGCATCTAGGAGGAGCTTTAGCCAACTCCAAACCAAATAGGTTGGATCTCATCCACATTCACTTCCACACAGGATTATCTCCCCTCTGGTCAGGATACAGGTGTATATGTTATCAGCAAGCTTTGAGACAACACGTTTTCATCAATTACAGGGGTCACAATGTCGTTGAAGCTTCTCACAGCTAAATTTTACCCACCTCACAAGACTGCAGAGATTTCAAAAAGCAGCCTCTTTTCTGCAACGTCAACCTCCACATACGTGTCAGGGAATAAAATTCATTCTGACACTTCTGTGTGTCCTGACTTGGCAATTTGCCCCTTCCACAAATGCATGACTCCTGGAATGTGTAACTTGTTTTGATATTTAACTTGTTCTGAGAGTAAGTCAGAAAGTGTGAAATCAGAGACAATATTCAAATAAAATTATATTTTAGAAAAACAATTCCCTAAATGACAGTACAATACTGAACAAAAGTGAACACACATTGCTCCATTTTTATCTTTGTAGAGGGTTAGAAGTCATTCGTTTCTTTACATCATGGGGTTGTTTTAACCAACCTTGTCTGATTACACTTTAAAATTGAATCTTATGCAAATGTACGATCACAGGGATCCATGACAAACCATTGAGAATGAAAATCATTCAGTCATTCACAAAACTCCATGAATAACGAGCCAGTGCCGCAGAGAGTATTGTCTTACTGTTTACTGTGGTGGGCACACATTCCCCAAAACACTTAGCTGTGCGTGTGCATGTGCATGTGTGTGTGTTGCAATAGAGCAAGAGCTTTTCTCAAATGGAGAAAGAGTGAGACATGACTGTATGGAGGCATGTTTGAACTAGTTCTGTATATGATAGAAACCCCTCATTACTGTCTGCTCATTCTTCCTTAAGTCTTCTTTTATTAAGCACCTGAAACCTATTTACAGTGCCTTTGGCAAGTACACAGACCCTTTTACTTTTTCCACATTTTGTTCTGTTGTAAACCTGAATTATTACAACATTTTTGCAATTTGTGTCAATTTATTGAAAATAAAGAAAAACATCAATATCTTTATTTATGTAGGTATTCAGACCCATAATTCAGGATCAATATTTATAGAAGCAACTTTGGCAGATGTAACAGCTTTTAGTCTTCATGGGTCTGTCTCTACCATCTTTGAATACCTGCATTTGGGCAGTGTCTCACATTCTGCCTTGTAGATTCTCCCAAGCTCTGGCGGATTGGATGGGGAATGTCAGTGAACTGTTATCTTCAGGGCTCCCCACAGATATTCATTTGGGTACAAGTCCAGGCTTTGGCTGGGCCACGCAAGGCCATTCACAGACTTGTCTGAAGCCACCCCTGTATTGTCTTTGATGTGTACTTTGGGTTTTTGTTGTGCAGAAAGATTAATCTTGGCCTCTCCGCCATAAAGGCCTGATTGATTGAGTGATGCAGAGATGGTTGTCCTTCTTGCAGTTTTTCCCATCTCTGCCAAGAAACTCTAAATCTCTGTCAGAGTGGCTATTGAATTCTTGGTCACCTCACTGACCATGGCCATTCTTGCCCAGTTACTTAGTCTTTCTGGTTCCAAAGAACAGAGAGTTATTTGGACTTTAAGGCTTTGCTATTGCTCTGACATGGACCATGAAGTGTGACATCATATAGACAGATATATGCCTTTTTATGAATCATGTCTAATCAATTGAATTTGACACAGCTAGACTCAAGTCAAGTTCTAGAGACATCGTAAGATGAAAGGACACAAGATGAATGTGAGCTAAATTTGGAGTGTCATAGGATCTGACAAATATTGATTTTTTCACATTTATTAAAACAAAATCGCTTTGTCATTGTGAGGTATTGTGTGTAGATCAATAGCCTTATAAATGCAATCACTTATAAATTAAGTCAAAAACACATGTAGTGAATGCATCTGAATAATTTCCAAAGGACCTGTTTTTACTCAAGAATTTCTCAGAAAATGACAAAACCCTCTGGAATATAAAGACATAATGTTGGTATAAAATAGTAAAATATTGAAATAGCATCTGGACATTGCCTACTCATTTTATATTAGTTCAAATGAAAAACAACATATGTAAGCACATTGACAGAATCAGTGCTGATGGTTCAGATGCCAATTATCACTTAATTAAAAAAAAAAAAAACTTTTTTAAATGGCCCAAACTTTTTTTCTCCTTTGCTCTCAACCCATAAAGAGCATATGACACATTGTAAAAAAATACATTCTTCTTACCTCCAATAGGAGTATGGAAACTGATGATTGATATTTCCAATTCCATCATTTTGCATTCTGTTTTTAAATCCAATTTTGCATTGAAGAGCAAGGTTAATCGCTTATTCCACATTTTGAAAGACCTCGCTCATCCCATCCAACTACCTTTTGACAGTCCAGTCCATTAGTAAAAATCCAAATGTTAGCTCCTCATTTCTCTAACTGTTCCCCACAGCCACCCACAGTGAACATTGAACAAACCAAACTGCCAGCCAAATGAAACATACCTTGTCTTTTCAACGGAAAAAGACTGTTGATAAAAATCAACTAGCAATACATGGGGACAGAGAGCCACACAAAGTCACCTAACAAAGACTGTGATTCAATATCGCCTCTTATCTTCTGCTTTTACTCACTAGCATTTGATATCCTTAAAAGGCCTGTCCGTACTTTTATGTGAAGAGAGATTGTTTCCCCCCTTTAAACATACAAAAAAGACTTCCTCATTTAACCATGAAACATTGGTGCAATTGATAAACTATCACAGTGTTAGCAGTAAAAAAAAAAAAGACTTACAGTAGCATAGGTGGCCCTGAAGAGTACATGTATATGGTTGTGTTATCAAAAGTTAACAGAGGCCTTTGTTTCAATACAACAGGAGTATTCTTAAGGTGTGGCACAATGTGTCTGGTCCATTTGGTTACATTCAAATCCAGGATGCGATCTGGCCTGTAGGGGTATGTCTTTTCTTAGGCCAAAATAGATGAGAGACAGAATGACTTATGTCCACAGGTTGATTATTTTCATCATTTCTACATGCTTAAATAGTATTTCCATATTTGTTAAGCTTTAATTTAGGCCTTTTCATTTTTCATAACGTTTAAGGACACCATAGACACCTGCATTTTCTGGACCTGTGTAAGGTGAGAGCAGCAGTGTGTCTGTTTTTATGACAGTGACTGATAGTAAAATGCACTAAGACCGAGTGGAGAAGTCACCCAAGTTTTTATAATTTCCACAAAAAAAATCTGTTTTATTAAGCGATATTACACGTATTGCATTCACAATTACTTTTAATCTGCACTTCAGTTTTAGCTTTAAGTCCATTGCGCTGGCACAAAGAGCATATCAATGCTCTGACTCGTGGTGCCGTGCAAGTGACGAATTCTAATTGGCAGACAGCGCGTGATGGGCACGAGAGCGCTGCTGCTATGTAAATAGCACCAGCCAGAAGCGCTACTGACTGCGTTTAACACTGCAGTAACAACTACGTGCACTCTGTTATGTAGGTTACTTCTACCTGTTATCAAAATGTTTTTTTGTGTGTTTTTTTACCCAGGAAATGCTACTTGTCTGTGTTAAACAAATGTCTTTTCATTTTAATGTTTAATTCATCCAAATTGTATATAATGAACCCCAGATGTGTTGTATAATATTATTATTCCCGCGTCCAACCACAACTTTTGACTCATGTCTTAGAAAATGATGAAATTACAACGATATTCGAACGAAATCAAATAAATTATTTTTTATCTAGAAATGGAGGAACATTATGTTCCTAACTCGCTCGTAAAATCTTTAACCTATTTTTGCCCGGTAATTGTAGGCCTATTCAATGTACATTTCGTTTGTCAGAATATGTTTTGTACAAACCAAAAGTATATTTTTGATTATAAAATAAATAATAATAAATAAAATGTCCGCTAATAATAGAAACGCACGTTTTCTCTCACGGATGCTTCTAATCCTTCAAGGCAAGCCTGTGACGTGTATAAATGGATATTACCTATTTCAATAACTTAAAGATTTCAATTGCATTTAAATGCTTTGGCTTACTGAAATTACTTCATAAAAATGATATGACGACAATAAAATCTTTGTCATAGGATACATTTAAAAAAATATTACATACCATTTGTGTCTAGGATAATTATGTAACCAAGGTATGTTATTCGATTAATCCTGGGTTGATTATTCACAACAGCGCAGAAAATGTAAAACTCAACAGGTTTATGAGTGTGGGGATTTACACACACTGAAGTGCATCAACTTATTTGTTATGATGCATCCAAACAATATCATCCACTTGACCATCAAGATTGCCTAAAACATTAATGAAATATCACTGTCAACATATTTTGTAATTGTTTAATTCTAATAACAGGCCTAGCTATTTATATATATATAATCAAAAAGCAGTAGGTTATCTAACATGATCTAACAATTCAAAAACTGTAAATGAATCACCAAAACCATATAGCAAAATAGAAAGTATGAGACAAAAGTTAAGAATGTCTTCAAATTTTTTTAAGTATGTCACAGCGTTTATGGATGCCAATGCATGGGCTATTATTTATCAATAATATACGTTCCCTGATGTATTGATTAATGAGGTGAGTAAGTTTGCAAATCTATTTCGGATACGTTCATTAAGTTATGTGACATTGTCACACAGAATGTTTTTTTTCCTGTCAACAATGGTGGCAAGTCAAATAGGTAATTGCCACTCATGGACAGTGTGTGGTTGGGAATGAGATGTTATTAAATGAATACACATTTACAGAAACATCTCACCTCCTCCAAAATAGTATGCCTTCAAATGACTTGTCCCTCAAAACCAAAACCAATCGGAAACGAAAATGGTGATACCGCTCAGCCAGTCAGAAGCAGAAGGTGGAGTGAGGGCTGCAAATTTCCAGTAAAGTTCCTCTATCCAGCAGCCTCTGCACTCACAGCGCATACTCCTGCCTCTAGAACTACATCACCACTGACAGCACAGGAAAAGACCGAGTAAAAACAAAGAAACTGAATTATTTTTGTTAATGTTGTGAGTGAGGCTACCTAGCAGCGTTAAGCGTGCGTAAAATGCGCAGTCATTGTAGCTCACTATTATTTACACTTAAATAATAAAGGACACCTTTTTTAAAGAATTTAAACTACTTACAAGGAATTTCATCCGGTTGAGACTTATCAAATGTTAAAAATGAGCGAGGAGCATGACAAGTCCATTTGCGACCAACCTTGCAGCCCGGCGGGAACCACCAGCTCCATGTCGCAGGATGACTCCGACTCTGATGCGCCCTCTTCACCGACCGGATCTGATGGGCACGGATCTCTTCTTGCAGGTATCGGAAAGAAACTAGACGGAGAGGACGATGACCGATTCCCAGCATGCATACGTGATGCGGTATCCCAGGTTCTCAAGGGATACGACTGGTCCCTCGTCCCTATGCCGGTGCGGGGAAATGGCTCTCTGAAAAATAAGCCACATGTCAAAAGACCGATGAATGCGTTCATGGTGTGGGCGCAGGCGGCGCGTAGAAAGCTCGCGGACCAATACCCTCATCTGCACAACGCCGAACTGAGCAAGACTCTAGGAAAGCTATGGCGGTAAGTTGGACGTTCAAACTTTACTCATATTTCGTTAATGAGAAACTATATATATATATATATATATATATATATATATATATATATATATATTATAGATTATACACACACACAATTTAATCAAGTCGGATTTATATTCTTGATACGGTAAACTGTCTGAATCAATAGTAGGCCTACACACGAATGATCATTCAACTTACTCTGTGGAGTCAACAGGCTATATTTTATTGAAATAAATGTTTTACATAATGTGGAATGTAGAAACTTTAGCAATGTAAAGAGAGGTCAAGTATGTTTTTGTTATCCTTTTAGTGACCCTCTTAAAATGATTTACTGCACCCTGTTTGTATTTGGCATAAAAGCAACTAAATGTTTAGTTGTGGTGTTAAAAGCTGATATGTATGATTCATAATTAGGCTATAGCTTATCACTCATGGACAACAACTACTTTGTAATGGCACCCTAGCATCTGACCAATCACGCAAAACGTTATTTCTGGGTTACTTTTGATTAGGCTATAGACTATATTCTCTTCTCCAACTGTATTATTTATTTACATGTCTTGATTAAACTATTATTACAGCTTGCTGTCAGAGAATGAGAAGAGGCCATTCGTTGAAGAAGCCGAAAGGCTTCGGGTGCAACACAAACGAGACCATCCCGATTACAAGTACCAGCCTCGGCGTCGAAAGAGTGTGAAACCTGGGCAGAGTGATTCTGACTCTGGTGCGGAGTTGAGCCATCAGATGTACAAACCTGAACCAGGAATGTTGCCAGGTATAGCCGATGGACATCACCACACTGAACATGCAGGTACACTGATGAGAAAGTATTATTCATTTAAATTATGTTAAAGACTATGTGCAGCTTAAAGTTTACCAGACATTACCATTATATTAATTCCTGTTGTTTGGAAGGAGTTCATTGTTCAGTGGTCTAAACATACCTTAATTATTGTCATTTTACTAAAATCAATTAATGATGCATTATGTCATCTGAACCACACGGAATTTATATAACTTGTTACAATTTAAATTGTACAAATGATGTGGATTGCATTACATCTGAATGATGTGCACCACGCAAACCCGTTTCTGCTCATTAGCATCACTTTCACAACTACTGGCTGAAATGATACCAAAACTCCATAGTGCCCCTTTAAGCTTACGTGCCCTTATAAATGTAAACAGTATCTACCATATTTTGATCATTTGGATCACCAGTGACATATTATTTTCCCTTCCCCAAGGTCAAACCCATGGTCCACCCACACCCCCTACAACCCCCAAAACAGACCTGCACCACGGAGGCAAACAGGACCTGAAACACGAGGGCCGACGTCTGCTGGACGGCGGCCGACAGAACATCGACTTCAGCAACGTGGATATCTCCGAGCTCAGCACTGACGTCATCAGCAACATGGAGGCCTTCGACGTGCACGAGTTCGACCAGTACCTACCGCTCAACGGCCACGCGTCCACCGCCGGCATGGACCACCACGGCCACCACGGCCCCAATCCGGCGTCTGGGGCCACATCGTACACGTCCTCCTACAGCCACCCCACAGTGAACGGTGCTGTCTGGAGCCGCAAGAGTGCCGCCATGTCCGCCTCCTCCCCGGCGTCTAACGAAGCACTCCCGCCACAGCACCGGGCCCACATCAAGACAGAGCAGCTGAGCCCCAGCCACTACGGCAGCCAGCACTCCCACAGCTCGCCGTCCCACCCTGATTATTCCCACTCCTACACAGCCCAGACCTGCGTGACTTCATCCCCCACGGCGGCGGCAGGCTCATTCTCCGGCTCCCAGTGTGACTATACAGACCTCCAAAGCTCCAACTATTACAACCCTTACTCAGGCTACCCATCCAGCCTATACCAGTACCCCTACTTCCACTCCTCCAGAAGGGCCTATCACGGGAGCCCCATCCTCAACAGTTTGTCCATGCCCCCCACTCACAGCCCCACCACCTCCAGTTGGGACCAGCCGGTGTACACGACCCTATCCAGACCATAGGCGACTGTTCGTGTAGATAGACGGTTACTCACCAGGGTCGTGTTTGTTCAGGGCACGCTGTAGCGAAATGTTGTTTTTTGTTTTGCACCGGACCATGATACGTTTCAATTTCTTATTCCGAGTCCAAGTGGCCCCTCTTCTTTTTTTTTCTTTGTTTGGTGCGAGCTGAACATGACCCAGGTCTCTGAGACTCTTTATGAATTGATGCACTATATGAATGAAGGAGTAGAGGAAGAAGATAAGAGGCTACCCTTGTGCCAATTTGAACATGAAATTGTGAAATTATACAAGCAAAAAGAAAAAAAAAGTGCCTGCTGATTTTATATATAACATTTTATCATTTTACTTTATCCATGGAAAGACACAAACACTGACTGATACAGAAACCAAGTCCACAGCAAGCCAAAATTCCTCTGTGAGGAACATACTCACACAAACACACCAACATCTTGTACAGTCACAACCTTCAAGCTCAGGGTTGTGTTCATTAGCTCACACAATGGGAACGTTTTGCAATGTTTTGCCGTGGAAAATCTGAGTTTATTGGACCAATGATCCAAAGAGCGAGCTTCTTCCTCTTTCAATCTGCTTCCTTCTGTTTGGTGCCTAATGAACACAACCTAGGTCTGCACATGCTGTGTTGTGTGTGCCTTTTTCGGCAGCGGCACGTAAGACTGCCACAGACTTGTGTTGGACATGTCCAAATCCTTCGTGAAGCAGGTGGGGAAAACGAAGCTCTGGGATTAATTGTGTTTTCACAGGCTGAGTCCCAAATGGCCCACTATTCTATATAAGGCTTTGGTCAACAGTAGTGCACTACATGCATAATGGTGCCATTTGGGACGCAGACAAAGTGTATTCACTGTACAAGTCCAGGATGTATCGCATAAATGTACACATCTATTTACATCAGTGGACCAGTCTTAATTTGAATTCTTAAAATGATCATGTTGTCGTTGTTACGTTGATGTTAGAAATATTTTAAATATGTATTTATGTTCCTTCCATTATTTTCAATTGTATTTCCATTGAAGCAGTTAAACACATAACAGGGGTATATCACATTGTCTTTTTAAGGCGTGAAAATGGTGGACGGTGGATCGAAGTATAAATTCCATGGCACATTACTACATTTTGTATTATCATTCCCTACAACACCATTAACAAACATTGTCTCTATGCCAAGTTTGAAGAATGCAAAGTGGGACCAATAGAATAGATAGATTCAAATATCACATGGGGCAACAGACACCAGTAGACCAAAATAATACCACGAGATCCAACAGGTGCCTGGAAGCCATGCTTGGCCAATTGCAATTAGTCATGATGTTGGGGTTAAAGGAAGTGGGGTAAGATAACACCAGACCCAATGAGTGACATGTCAGCTGGACTCGTGTGCAGGATGCAGACAGGACAACATGTGTGTGCTTGTCTCTCTGTCAGTGCTGTCGTCTTCCCTGTGGGACCAAGCACGAACAACGTGGCAAGTAGGACAGGATTATTTTCTAAATTGACTAAGTGGCCCGCTTGAATGTTATGCGAGCTAAGCATGGCCACTGTAAACTCACAGGAGAGGGGGAAGAACGTTGTCATATTCAATATGAAATTTCAGTGACATTAATTCATTTGAAAAAGTATGTGTGGTTATTGGGTGATTTCCGCAAAAGTGATTAGATGCCAATTCACTGTAACAGTGTCTGCATGTGCAAAACAATATTTGTACCTAATGCTTTTTAATATACGATTTGGGTTATTAACAAATGTCATGCAACGTACAGTACAATCAGGAATTCACACCACATAATGAAGTAATCCTTACATAATCTTAATTTGGTGCTGTCTTTTTAAGCCTCAAATCTGTTTAATTTCTCTGATTTAAGGGCACAGAGCGTCATGCTCCACCTTATGTCCACAGAATGCAGTGTTTTTCTTTGTATTTTTACAGTTTATATTTTTAATGACTAGGCTATGAACTATGTTGTCATCCATATTAACTAGATCATTTACACACGCCAAGCTAACCCATTTGCTGGCCATTTCTGTGGAAAAATAAAAATGAACTTTTTTTCTTCACATTGACTGCCGGCGCCTTCTTCCATGTGAATGTGTTATTTCAGTTAGTTAGCCTGGTCACAGATCTATCTGTACAGCCTTGCCAGCTCATATTGTAACTGTTTGGCATGAAAGCACAAACAGTTATTGGAAGAAATCAGGATGAAGTAGATCTAGGCTTCAGATATCTGAAATATCATTCTCATGCCCAAATAATAAAGGGATACGATTCAGTGGGTTTACGGCAACAAAATGTGGTTGTAATAATTTTAAAGTAGTGTTATACATTCTCGGTTGGCTTTGAAGTACAGTATTAAAAAGTATCCCGTCACAAATTGAGCAGTTTGCGGTACAAGCTGTGTTGTACCTCCTACTCTCACGTGTACCATAGACAGCAGCTGGCAAACAAAGAAATATATTACAGATTAAAGGAATACTACACTCAAGAATATTATTTCAGTATTTTAATCATAATTCCACTGTTAACACAATCGCAAATGAGTTCCATCAATATTTATTTTGGTCACTGTCCCTTGACTAAGAAGCAGCACTCAGCTCTTGGAAACTCCACCAACCTCTGGGATGTTGGTTGCTGCACTGTTAACAAAATAATAATAATGAAATACATTGGATAGTTCAAACTTCTAACATGCAAAGGAGACAGAGAATGCCTGCCCGCTTGCATGTCCTTTGGTCCCCTGGGTACAATCTAGAATGTTAAAGTTGGCATGAGCACACATGCCACCAAGCAGCCATCCACAATGGGTCCGAGTGAGAAAGCCAAGTGCCAGTGCCGATCTGCTGAATTTTAATGAGTCATTATGCGCTGGAGGGGCCTCATTGTCTCCCTTTATCCGGACAGAGAGAAAAGAATTAATTGAACAGAAAATGGCAGGGCAGAGGAACTGACCAGTCATTAAGAGGGCCGTGAATGGACGATTAGATGCACACAGGGTGGAATGTTTTAAGATTTCTCCCTTGCCTCTTTCATATCGCAATGAATACCGCGAGAACGACAAAACAACAACCTAGCCGAACCACCACCCTCAAGTCGAAGAATCATAACGTCATATCAGAGCACATAATGTTAACACCAAAAAAGAGAACAGATAATACCATAGCAGATGGGGTGTGGGTGGTTCAAGAATGGCTTGTTGTTTTCCTACTTCAAAGTCTGTCTTTTTTCACTATTGTTCGCCAAATAGTTTCAGGAGGAACTCTTGAGAAAGAACAGGAGTGAATAAAAGTGTGTGTTTGTGTGTGTGCAGGGGGTGGGGATCTTCAGTGCTTGGGTCCTGTGGGTCCTTTTTCGTTGGATAACGTCCATGAAGCGTTTCTGCCAGGACCCTCTTGAAAGCTCTACCATAAATGACTAAACAATGAGGCTGAAGTGAAGGGCTATTCCCATTATTAGAAAAGCAGAACAACCCAAACCAGAGGAACACTCTCATATCTTACCTTAATACATTTAAAGGTATTTAAAGGGTAGGTAGCATTGGTTATTAAAGGCATAGTTCATCCAAAATTCATAGTTTTTCCCAAAGTTTACTTACCAAAAGATCTTCCAGGAGTAATTTTTTCATACAATTATTTGTTCAGATCTGTCCCACTCTATAATTAGCGTTATTAGCATCGTCCAAATTAATGAATTAAAAGGTTTCGTACTGCTATCGCAAAGCTGCATTGCAAGTGGAAAACTACTCCAAAACACTTCAAACTGCATTCAGTCATTTGTCACGGTAGCATTGATTTTTTAAACAGTACACTGAAACAGCCGGTGGAATTGGCTGAATGCAAACAGGCACCAGCAAACTATTTCATATAGCCATCATAATCAGCTTCTGTTCATTAGCAGTGATGTCATCAATGTGAGCGTGAACTTTAACCTCAACAATCTATGTGAAGATAGGTTGCTTCGCTTCGCTTTTTAAAATTGCTGCTAGTTTACACTTATGTATATTATTACTCTATTTTTGCTCTATTTTTGCTTTATATATTTCTTAATTCTTCATCTATGTAGATATCGTGTGCCATGTTACAATAAATTAATTGTGCAGGATGTGTTATTCAGTGCATTTGATAAATAAACTTTGAACTTCTGAATTTTCTTTGTTTGTAAGAATCGGTTCAAAAAACCCTTAATGATGAAAAAAATTATGAGTTCCGTGATGTCGCCCGGTATGGCGCAGCCGGGGCTCCACCCTGGAGCCAGGCCCGGGGTTGGGGCTCGTACGCGAGCGCCTGGTGGCCCGGGCCTTTCCGGACCATAAGGGGCCGGTGCGGAGAGGATCGTCAAAGGCGGCAGTCAAAGGCGGGGGCCTAGACAACCCGATCCCTGGACACGGAAACTAGTTCTAGGGACGGGGAACATCACCTCGCTGGCGGGGAAGGACCCTGAGATCGTGCGTGAGGTTGAGAGGTTCCGACTAGAGGTAGTTGGGATCACCTCTACGCACGGCTTGGGCTCTGGAACCACACTCCTTGAGAGAGGATGGACTCTTCACCACTCTGGAGTTGCCCATGTTGAGAGGCGGCGGGCTGGTGTGGGTTTGCTCATAGCTCCCCAGCTCTGCTGCCATGTGCTGGAGTTTACCCCGGTGAATGAGAGGGTCGTTTCCCTGCGCCTACAGGTCGGGGATAGGTCTCTTACTTTTGTTTGTGCCTACGGACCGAACGGCAGTGCAGAGTACCTGACCTTCTTGGAGTCTCTGGGAGGGGTGCTGGAAAGTGCTCCGACTGGGGACTCTATCGTTCTACTGGGGGACTTCAACGCCCACGTGGGCAACGACAGTGACACCTGGAGGGGCGTGATTGGGAGGAACGGCCCCCCTGATCTGAACACGAGCGGTGTTCATTTATTGGACTTCTGTGCTAGTCACAGTTTGTCCATAACAAACACCATGTTCAAGCATAAGGGTGTCCATCAGTGCACGTGGCACCAGGACACCCAAGGCCGCAGGTCGATGATCGACTTTGTTGTCGTTTCATCTGACCTGCGGCCGTATGTCTTGGACACTCAGGTGAAGAGAGGGGCGGAGCTGTCAACTGATCACCACCTGGTGGTGAGTTGGATCCAATGGCGGGGGAGGAAGCTGGACAGACTCGGCAGGCCCAAGCGTACTGTAAGGGTCTGCTGGGAACGTCTGGCCGAGTCTCCTGTCAGAGAGATCTTTAACTCCAGAACTTTGACTGGATCCTGAGGGAGTTTGGAGATATTGAGTCCGAGTGGACCATGTTCTCCACCGCCATTGTCAAAGCGGCCGCTCAGAGCTGTGGCCGTAAGGTCTCCGGTGCCTGTCGAGGCGGCAATCCCCGAACCCGGTGGTGGACACTGGAAGTAAGGGATGCCGTCAAGCTGAAGAAGGAGTCCTATCAGGCCTGGTGTTCCGCGGGCCGTGGAACACTGGACCAGCTCTATACCCTCTACGGGGTGTTGGAGGGTTCATGGGAGTTTGCCCAACCAATCCACATGTGTTTTGTGGATTTGGAGAAGGCATTCGACTGTGTCCCTCGCGGCATCCTGTGGAGATATATGGGGTCTTCGGGAATATGGGGTCCTGGGTCCTTTGCTAAGGGCTGTCAGGTCCCTGTACGACCGAAGCAGGAGCTTGGTTCGCATTGCCGGCAGTAAGTCAGACTTGTTCCCAGTGCATGTTGGACTCCGGCAGGGCTGCCCTTTGTCGCCGGTTCTGTTCGTCATTTTTATGGACAGAATTTCTAGGCGCAGCCAGGGGCCGGAGGGTGTCAGGTTTGGGGACCACACGATTTCGTCTCTGCTTTTTGCGGATGATGTTGTCGTGTTGGCCCCTTCAAACCTAGACCTTCAGCATGCACTGGGACGGTTTGCAGCCGAGTGTGAAGCGGTGGGGATGAGAATCAGTACCTCCAAATCCGAGGCCATGGTCCTCAGTCGGAAAAGGGTGGCTTGCCCACTTCAGGTTGGTGGAGAGTGCCTGCCTCAAGTGGAGGAGTCTAAGTATCTAGGGGTCTTGTTCACGAGTGAGGGAAGGATGGAACGAGAGATTGACAGACGGATCGGTGCAGCTTCTGCAGTAATGCGGTCAATGTATCGGTCTATCGTGGTGAAGAAAGAGCTGAGCCGCAAGGCGAAGCTCTCGATTTACCTGTCAATCTATGTTCCTACTCTCACCTATGGTCATGAGCTTTGAGTCATAACCGAAAGGACAAGATCCCGGATACAGGCGGCCAAAATGAGCTTTCTCCGCAGGGTGGCTGGGCGATCCCTTAGAGATAGGGTGAGAAGCTCGGTCACCCGGGAGGAGCTCAGAGTAGAGCCGCTGCTCCTCCACATCAAGAGGGGTCAGGTGAGGTGGCTTGGGCTGAGGTGACCTAGGACACGCTGGAGGGACTATGTCTCCCGGCTGGCCTGGGAACGCCTCGGTGTCCCCCCGGAAGAGCTGG
Organism: Esox lucius; assembly: GCF_011004845.1. Taxonomy (NCBI): domain Eukaryota; kingdom Metazoa; phylum Chordata; class Actinopteri; order Esociformes; family Esocidae; genus Esox; species Esox lucius. The sequence goes on along the minus strand of NC_047579.1, from coordinate 21,544,581 downwards.
ACGAGTGTCTGGGGAGAGGGATGTCTGGGCATCTCTGCTTAGACTGCTGCCCCCGCGACCCGGCCCCGGATAAGCGGAAGCTGATGCATGGATGGATGGATGTAAGAATCGATGTCGACTTCTGCCTGCTCATGGATCTTGAGTTAATTAAATTCGACCCACTCTGCAATTGGGACAATACCTCCTCTTCTCCTGAGTACAGAGGATCGTGTCCCACGTTCACTTAGAAGACAACTAAAGGTAAATGCAATTCCATCAAGTTACCCAGTTCAACCCGTGGAGACAAGACAGATTGTTAGTAATACTTTCCGATTGCTATGTTATAATACAGAAACTACACATTGCCTCCGGATATTCTGGACAAGTGTTGGGGATTAACGTTTACTATCGCCCCCCTTTAGCTGCTCTCCAAGTTTCTATTTGGTCAATTCATCATCTGTGTAATATTGTTAGAACAAGTAAGGCTATATCCACTGAAAAATAGGTCTTACTGCTCGTATTCAGTCAGGCATAATATATATGTATTTTCCTTTCTCTCTCAAGCAAATACATTTTGACTGTCCGAGGTGAATACCAAAGACCAAATAGGTAACTTGCTTTCTAGCTAGTGAATACTAACTTTCGTTTATGGTGTAGAGGGGTGGGTAGTAAAGCGTTACAAGTATGAGTAAAAGAGTACAGTTTCAGAGGAACAAGTACTTTTATAGTTACTTTCTGGGGGCTGTACTCTTTAGTGTTATGAGTACTTTTCTAGTTACTTTCTGGGTTCTGTACTCTTTACTATTACTCAAGTTTTTTTTTTAAAATAAATCATACTCTTTACTCTTTACTTTACTACATTTCATCTATTCTTTCGTAACAATTTTGTCTTCAGTCTTTTCTCAAAAAATATAGATATTTTCCGTTTTTGAATTTGAATTTGGGTGTTTCCTCCCGCTCCTTTAAATCTGCATCGGAGTGCGAGCACAGATGTAGCTAATTAAATGACAGACACCGACATGGGAAGTTGTCAGTGGAGGACGTTGACGTGGGAAATTCCAGTCCCTGGCCACAGTTCCTGTGACGAGGACTCGCGAGGGAGATGCACGCTCTCTCTCCCGGCGTGGTGTTCGGCGCTGGGACGCTTCCCTTTCCTTGGGTTATACGTACTATTGATTATTATAAAACATCACTACCTAACTTCCTGCATTTGGCTCCTTCCTTCTTTGCACACCACGACAACACCCTCCTGACAGTTCCATTTACATTTGAAATAGGCAACACAGTCATGAAATGCTGTCTTTTTATTCCCAAAGACACAACCATCTATGCTTTCAAAAACTCATCATCATAGTACCGCAAACACATAGAGGTAAGGTTAGCGACTAAGCCAGCTAAATCCTATTATTACAGCAATATTTTTTTTTTATTCAACAAGTATAAGTACAGTATAACGACATGTAATATATCCGTATCATAATGTAATATTCTAGCTAACCTACAATATATAATTACACTACAACTTGTTAGTATATTTGTATTAGTGGTTCATTATAGGCTTGACTTGAACTTTATTATTTAGTAATGCACTTTAGTTAGCAGCCAATCTAGCTAGCAAAATTTTTGTTGCAATGCTGTCAGTAATTCCACCCAAGACCTGACTTACTAACAACAAATATGTGAGTGACAAAATGTACTGGATGAGTTACAGTACTTTTATTTGATTACAGATTTTCAGTACTCTACCCACCCCTGACTGTGTATACACTCTCTTCCCAAACGAATGCGTGGATTGATATAGTTGTGAACAAACCTGACTGGTAAACACAAGAAGTACCCTTTTATTTGAAATGAGATTTATATCGTGAAAATGAAAACTTGATTTCGAGAAACATCGTCATGTTCTTTGAGGTAAACAACACCACTTAGTTTGATGTGTTTTAGAGCGGTTTTCCACTTGCAATGCAGCTTTGCAATAGTGGTACGTACTGTCTCCATTCATGAATTTGTACGATTCTAATAACGCTAATTACTGACTGAGAGCTGAATAATGGATTGTTTTAAAAAATTACTCTGTGTGCCTGAAGGACCAACCAGGGTTAAAGTGACTGTCAAAGGCAAGATGTCAGACACTGTTGAAAAAAGGATAGGAATTGAGTGACTAGTTTAGGATTGGGAGCTGCACTGCTTCTTGTGTTTGGTAAGGTCATACTACAGTATATGAATGTTGTTGAGCATGTGGGTAAAAGTATCACTTTCTTCAGTTTTACAACCCCCAATGAGGGGGCTCAGCAGCTCTCTGAACACAGTGACAACTGTCACCAATAAGGTGTAGTTACCATCAGCCCTCAAAAACACAGCCCATGAGAAGCATGGGTTACAACTTCTTCAATGTCTGAAATGCTACTGTTGAAATCTTACTACTGTTGATTGAATGGCTAGCCCTTTTATATGAGTCAAACATGGACCTGCAGGAGGCATCATCTTTTTAATTTTGGTTAGGTTAAGGCTGTGTCTAATAGATTTGTTCAAATGTTTCACCCTCACAATACTGCCACCTTGATTTCCATTAAAAGCTCTTTGGTCCCCATATTGTCAGAAACCTGTAATAGACTCTAAATGCAAATGCATAGCCTAGAATCAAAACTCTTGACACCACTCTCATTCATGCCCTAAAAATCCAAGGAAACACAATTGCCAAATAAAAACAGCCGTAAAGACAAGTGTCTAAATACTTTTGATACCCTAAAATAAGCTTGACAATAATTTGTGAGTTGCTAAGAAACCACTTTCGCAATTTCTTCTGGCTATTGGTTTTTTTTTAAATTCATAGCTGCAACAAGCATGTACTTAAGTTTCCGTTAACTGAGCAAGCACTTGTAGTATCTTTCTGTATCTCAAGTCAGTGATCTTTAATTACTGATGATCAGGTGCAGACAGCTTTTTGGGTCTTTCACAAAATGTCCACAAAATTTTCCACAAAATTTGCATTAGGGCTTTTTTAGTATTCATTCTAATGTTGTATACTATACTGTTTTTCCGAACAATCAAACACTACCCAGAAAATCTATTGTGTTATTGAAAAGGTAATTAATATATTGTGAGATGGGTGGAAGAAATGTCAGAAATAAATGTGATGAAACATGGCAAGTTCAAAACATAAAATGTTCAACTTTTAATATTGTTAATAATAATAATAATGCATTCAATTTGTATAGCACTGTTCAAGGACCAAAAGACAATTTACAAAATGAACATGAAACAGAAACATACGAAAGAAATACCATAGGGCTTTATATGTCAGTAGGTCAGATCTTGTAGTCAATGCGTTGGGAGATAGGAAGCCAGTGTAACTCACAGAGGATAGGGATGATATGCTGCCGGGACCTTGTGTGTGAGAGAGTAGTTTGGCCGCAGAGTTTTGAACCATTTGGAGCTTATGGAGGGATGTAGATTTGATTCCGGTAAGCCAAGCTCAGACCTTCCCTCTCCCATCCTGCTGCTGAAACCCTAATACATGCATTCATAACCTCTTGACTACAGCAACTCCATGCGATGTTGTGGGGATGGAAGTCTGTTTAATGTGCTAATCAAAGGAGAGTGTAGAGACCAGAAAGGTTACGTGCATGGGTGGATGGGGAAACAATGGTGTCATCAATGCTGAGAGTGAAAGTGCCAGTTTTGGTGAAGTTGGATTGGTTCCAATGATTATGAGGGTGGATTGGTTCCAATGATGGTTCTGTTTTGTCACTTCTTAGTTTAGGGACATTTTCCTTTATCCATGCTTTTATTGCAGTCAGGCTGGATTCAATATGGGTCAGAGGTGGGTTGGTGAGAGATTTGGTGTCTTGATATATTTGTGCATCATCAGCATAGCAGTGGAAATTAAGGTTGAAGTGACAGAGGATTTGATCAAGGGGAAAAATGATGTAAATGATGAAGAGTAAGGGACCACCTTGAGTAACTATGGCTGAGTCTTAGTTTAAGTCTTTGAAATGTATTGGGTTGAGTTAGTGAGATAGGAGTTCATCCAGGAGAGTGCAGTTCCCTTAACACCCAGCCCCTTGAGCCTGGTGAGCAGAATCTGGTGGTAAACGGTGTTAAAGGCAGCACTCAGGTCGAGGAGAATCAGGATGTTAAGGGAACCGGCATCAGCAGAGAGAAGGTCGTTGACAAATTTGAGGAGTGCAGTTTCTGTGCTATGGATTGGCCAGAAACCAGACTGAAGAGGCTCATACAGATTGTTCTTGAGGAGGTAGGTTTGGAGCTGTGGGGCAACAATTCTTTCAACTGTTTTGGCTAGGAAGGGGAGGTTGGAGATGGGGCGGAAATTGTTAAGGATGGTGTTGTCTAGTCCAGGTTTCTTTAGGATGGGGGTGACAGCAGCAGCTTTGTAGCATGAGGGGACAGTACCGTTGGTGAGGAAGAGGTTTACTATGTGATGTGTGGACCAAGAGCAGATAAGGAGGCTTTATTGTCTTTTTTGCCCAATATGTGGTCATCAGGTTGTTGTGGCAATGAGTAATGCAAGTCTGCAAGCAGCTTTGTCGGGATCATCAAACATTTCCAGAACTATGACAACTCAAAACAGTCCTAAAAGGCTTGAAAAAAGTAAACCAATTTAGCTTGAATTTTGAGTACGTTTTACATGGTGACTTTCTTTTATAAATCAATGCAAGGGCATAGGTTCATTTCAAATGTGAGGGGGACAAATATTTTTTGCAAATGCCCATGGTTTTGGAATAGGATGACCAACAAGCTCATATAGATGTGATGGCCAAGGATCCACATACTTTTTGTCATATGGTGTTTGTGCACTGGATGACACAACATCTTTTTCATTTAGCTAGAATAATGTTTATTTTTTGTGCTACTACACAGACATCTGTATTTCAGTGTGTGTCTATGATATAATGAGATCAACATGTACATTTTGCCTGTACTGTACTTGAATTTCACAACCTCACCAAGCTCCACTACAACCCTCTGGCATGACTACACTGGTCGGCTCAACATCCTACTGGTTCTGCTAATGAATATGAACGATCAAGATATGGGCTACACATTATAAGATAAATCATTTTGTTTAAGTTGTCCACTTTTATAGACTACTGCTATGCAGCAACATTTCACTTCACCTCCACGATATACCTTTCCTCCCTGGCTCTCTTATCCTGCTGTGACAGTCACTGATGTTGCAATGTGGTCTCAGGGGACTACGTTGACTATTTTACATACATTAGGTTACATTACAATGCGCTACCAAAAAATATAATGAATTACGAATTGGCTAAAATGTAAGCGCTATCACAAAGTATAATATGTTACAAACGCTATTAAAACATATAATATAATATGAATGCCAGACAAACAAAAACAAATCATTCATTATGAATTTGCACAAAACAAACAAGCTGTTTTTCAAACTGGGAACATTCAGGTCTGAAGGCAGGCGCCCTACTCCCTGCTCCACAAAGAGTATATGGGTATCAGTGGACAAGTATTGGCCTTAATAATCTTATGTTATAGTAAAGTTAACGTTAGGTATCACAGCACTGGGGTTAAGGTTAGGGTTAAGGTTAGATATCACATCATTGCGGTTAAGGTTAGGGTTAAGGTTTGGGATAAGGTAAGAAAACAAAAAAGGTTAGGTTAAGGCTTGTTTAGGGTTAGGTTTCACAGCACTGGGGTTCAGGTTAGGGGAAAAAAAATCACGTATAACATGTTGCAACCTCACTACTCGCCTCTTCTAACAGGAAGTTCCTGTTTGGAGTAGTGGGTAGAACACCTCTCTGCTTGTGAGTGTGAAGACCAGGGTTTGAAACAAACTTAATATTTGGTACAGAAACCTTTGTTTGCAATTACAGAGATCATACTTTTCCTGTAGTTCTTGACCAGGTTTGCACACACTGCAGCAGGGAGTTTGTCCCACTCCTTCATACAGACCTACCCCAGATCCTTCAGGTTTCGGGCTGTTGCTGGGCAATACAGACTTTCAGCTCCATCCAAAGGTTTTCTATTGGGTTCAGGCCTGGAGACTGGCTAGGCGACTCCAGGACCTTGAGATGCTTCTTACGGAGCCACTCCTTAGTTGCCCTGGCTGTGTGTTTCGGGTCGTTGTCATGCTGGAAGACCTAGCCACGATCCATCTTCAATGCTCTTACTGAGGGAAGGAGGTTGTTGGCCAAGATCTCGCGATACATGGCCCCATCCATCCTCCCCTCAATACGGTGCAGTCGTCCCGTCCCCTTTGCAGGAAAGCATCCCCAAAGAATGATGTTTCCACCTCCATGCTTCACGGTTGGGATGGTGTTCTTGGGGTTGTACTCATCCTTCTTCTTCCTCCAAACATGGTGAGTGGAGTTTATACCAAAAGCTCTATTTCTGTCTCTTCAGACCACATGACCTTCTCCCATTCCTCCTCTGGATCATCTAAATGGTCATTGGCAAACTTCAGATGGGCCCGGACATGCGCTGGCTTGAGCAGGGGGACCTTGCGTGCGCTGCATGATTTTAATCCATGATGGCGTAGTGTGTTACTAATGGTTTTCTTTGAGACTGTGGTCCCAGCTCTCTTCAGGTCATTGACCAGGTCCATGCCCCACGAGGTGAGATCTTGCATGGAACCCCAGACCGAGGGAGACTGACCGTTATCTTGAACTTCTTCCATTTTCTAATAATTGCGCCAACGGTTGTTGCCTTCTCTTCAACCTGCTTGCCTATTGTCCTATAGCCCATCCCAGCCTTGTGCAGGTCTACAATTTTACCTTACACAGCTCTCTGGTCTTAGCCATTGTGGAGAGGTTGGAGTCTGTTTGATTGAGTGTGTGGACAGGTGTCTTTTAAACAGGTAATGAGTTCTAACAGGTGCAGTTAATACAGGTAATGAGTGGAGAACCGGAGGGCTTCTTAAAGAAAAACTAACAGGTCTGTGAGAGCCGGAATTCTTACTGGTTGGTAGGTGATCAAATACTTATGTAAATTGCAATAAAAGGCAAATTAAGTATTTAGAAACCATACAATGTGATTTTCTGGATTTTTGTTTTAGATTCCGTCTCTCACAGGCAAAATCTGTTTCTGACAGTTCACTCATGCACTTTGATATTGATTGTGGCAAAAGAGGATCCCTTGAAGTACCTCTGGGGTTGTAGAGACTACTACATGCATCTTTGGTCAGCTCTTGGGATGAATTCAGTGGGATGATTACCAGCGGTTTGGAATTTTCTCCATCTGTCTGAGAGTGGAATGATGTATTTCAAAATTGCTGGGTAATGGTTTTGTAACCCCTCCTCGATTCTTGGGCATCAAAACATGTTCTTCTGATCTTGGCATGACACCAAACCAATTCTCTAATGATTTTCTAGTAATTTCTACCAGTTTTGGTGTATTTGTTTATAATTGTATTTTCTATGTGATCTTAAATCTATGAGTGTACTAATTTGGTCTGTGTAAGGAAATTGCAGTGTGTTGTTGTCTAACCAAAAAGCTGTTATTTTAAATTGGGTTACATTTGACAGTCAACAAACAGGTATAGGGTAAGAGATAACCAGTGAGGCAAACATAACAATTATAATGTTCCTGTGCAGCACACAAGGTTGAATGTGTTAAATCAAAAGTAACTAGCTGTTGCTGAGTAAGCTAACAAGAGTCTTCACAAATTCCCTTCCTGCCAGCTGCTGCAATTTACAAAACTAATAAAAAGGAGTAGTAAGTAGTAGTACATTTGTATTTGTAAATTTTGGGTTAGTATACAGTACTTCAAAATCAATCCTAAGAAGTATTGAAAATGACTTCAATTTAATTATTTTTTAAGGCTGGTACCAAGCTAAACCTAACACTATAAACCAATCTTAGTGTTAAGTGGTTTATAAGTACTAAACCAAGCAATGGCCTCTGAACCAAACCAATATTTTGCTTGCAATCTCTCCCCAGACCCCAAAAATAATATTTTAGTCTTTCTGCCTTTCTTTCTGACAACAATCAGTCTTATTCTTATCCTTCTCATGTTCTCTTTGCTAAATAAAACCATTGCGTTTTACTTAGATTTTACCGCTGGTGTCTCCTGAATGAGTGGCACACTGTGGGCCATGGAAAATAGACTGCCATATAGAACAAACATTGACTTAACAGTGACTTCCCAAGTTCCACATAACAGAGGGAAGGAGACGCAGTGGGTCTTTGTTACAGCACACTTACCCTTCCGTCCCTGAACACGCGTTTAATTGGGACCATGGCTCCTCTGAGGATGCCTATATTTAACTAGACGTACATCAAATCTGAAGTACAGTACTGGCAAGTTTGATTTGTGTATAACTTAAATCACATATATATCAGTTGTGATGGTTCACATTACGTAAAGTGTACTTCATATATACTGAAGATGAAAGGAAAAAGGTGGTGCCTTTCACAACTAAAAGATTGTCAAAGTCAGCAGAAAAGGACATAATTTTTTGTTTTCACTGCACTGCCAAGAGATGATCATTTCATTTTGTTAAATAGTTTTTCACCTTCTATTTTCTTTTGTCTTTCACTTTCTCTTGGCACATTTTGATTGTGAACTTGCTGTTTACTTCATTTAATTCCAACAGCCGCAACACTTGTTGATTTGTCACCATAGTGATGCTCCCTCTATTGTTTCTCGGTCATTGCCCAGGACTGTTGTAAAACTATTGGCCACTTAGATAAGCACTTTTTCCCAGAAATATCTACCCCTCAAATGTATTTTCAATTTCCTCGTCCCCCTCCTGCCTCTTTATCCTTTCTTTTTAATCAGGCTATATCATGGTTGAGAAAGAGACATTCTGTAAGAAATCTGGTAATTGTTAATTATCTCATATAGATCTCATTAGGTCTCGGACATTTGAGGAAATCAACGTTAATGTTGTTAATTCACTTTAACTGTGTTCATTATCCTGTTTGTAATGTAGTAGTAGTCAGAGAGAAAGACTGCAGGTCAGCTGAACAGGGTAATACAATCGTATTGTTGACATCCTTGCCATGAGTGGAGAGAAAGGCCTCTTTGTGAGTGTTATTGTGGTGGCCATTACTTTTTAAAAGGTTATGTGTTCTACGCTCTGGTAGGTCTGCAATTAGGGATGGAGAATAAGGTGGTTATCTCTATATTGTGTTAGTTCTATGGGACCTTTTCCAACCCCCCGTCCCTGTCCCCAAGCGCCCACATATTCTCTCATCGTCTCTTCAGAGCACCACCAGTGTGTGGGTTCCTGTGCGACCCCGGAATGTGGCATGTGGGAGGAACGTTAAAATAAAAAAATATTATACTCCTGCTGTTCGAGGTAGAAACAATGCATTCAATGAAAGTAAAAGACAAAAACAGAGGGACAGGAACTAAGAGGTGAAGTGACAGGGGCAGAGAAAAATATAGAGTAAGAGTGAGTGAGAAATGGACTGAGTAAAAGAAAGTGCACACAAGAAAGAGTCTGAATCAGAGAGAAAGATGTGACCTAACAACATACAGTGGGTCAGAAAGAGAAAGAAAACTCCTCTATTTTCTCTTCCACTCTCCCCCTTCTCGAAACTGGTTGGCAGAGAGTGGCAGAGAGAGACAGCAGGGCCAGAGTTTTAACTGGAGCCTAGAGCTGAGTTGGCAGAACAGTGTGAGCTGTGAGCCGAGATCGCTCTGTGGGACAGTCCAAATCCTGTCACCCTCTGCAACATGGCGAAACAGTGGAGCCATCTAAACCAGTGTATTCTGTTCAGTCGCATGCTTCCCCACCAGCCTGGTCCCATATCAGTTTCTGCTTCTTTTTTTTATCAATTCTTATAATCATTGACACATGTAACTCATACAAACTGGCTTTCAAAACAGACTACCCCATCTCCCTATTAAAACGATGTAAACATAAGTCCTATTAAAAACCTATAAGACAATAAGAAATATGTTGGAAAACCATGTCTGAGGGGTCAAGTTATCTTCCACATTCAGGACTGTTTTGAATGTGGACAGTATGGACAGTTCAACCACAATATATTAGGTGACCATTGTGATATTTGTCTACTATAGAGATGATCAGCAGCACATGTCCTTCCTCACACTTGATATCTTTGGTGGTATGACAAAGAACAGGGGAGAGGGAAAGGGAGAAAAGAGTTTGTTCTCCCATGTGGTTTTGGCCCCGTTCTGCGAGGCTTGGAGACTGGCCAGTCTCTTTCCCGATCCATGCTTTGATATGGATTGGGTTCATTATGTATGTATGTCAGTGAATAAAACAATGTGGGGCCTGCTGGAAAAAATAATGTGTGTGAGTGAGTGTGTGTGTGTGTGTGTGTGTGTGTGTAAACTGTATGTGCTTGAGTGTGTGCATGAGTGAGTTAATGTACGAGAGGAGAAATTATGCCTGTGTGTGCATTGCTGTGTCTTAATTTGTTCTAAATTAATTACAGAAAAAAACCAGAAAAGTATTTATTGCATAAGTAAACAATTTGCTCTGACAAACATGCCCTTTGCTTTGACAAACATGAATGAGATATGGAGCGCAACCAATTCTTTAGAAGTCAAGTAACTAGTTGAATGGAGTCCACCTGTTTGCAATAAAGGTGTTTCATATGATCTCAGTTTAAGGAACATTCAAACCAAGTCCTGAATAAGCTTCTTCAGTAGCAATAATCAGGGTAGATTTTCAATGCCTTGGACCTAGGACAATTAGAAGTTACAGTTTATTATGACTGAGCTGGGAGACACTGTTCATACTGCAACAATGCCATGGTGATTCACAAAAATGTAAACCCACAAGAAGGCATGTTGGAGAATTGGATGGTCTGATGTGGAAGATTGAAAAAAATGCTTTTTGGCCTTACCACTCAGTGCTCTGTTTGGCACAAACTTAACACCACACATCATCCTGAGAACACAATCCCTCCATGATTCATGGTGGTGGCTGCATCATGCTGTGGGGATGCTTCTCTTTGCATCAGGGCCAGGAAAGCTTGTGAAGATATAGGGCAAAATGGATGCAGCAAAGTACAGAGAAAACCAACTGGTCTCCTTGTAGGCACGTAAACCTGATGTCCCCTGCTCTGTCAGCTGATCAAAGCACAGGCTTGGTGGAACAGTACTTTTGTATTATCCCGCAGTACTCCTTTCCTCCCGGCTACTCTCCTTATGTAACACAGACATAATATCTCTAACTGAATTCCAGGCCAGAGCCCAGATTTCTTCTCAGTCTTGCCCAGTCAACCAAGAATAAAGCAAAAGAGAGATTGACAGAGAGGTAAAGAAACAGACAGAGGATGATAGAGAGTAGAATAACAACCCAGAGTGAACTTGTCTTGCACTCCTGCACAGCACGCTGGCATGCTCTACCTCCCCCCAAAACTCTCCGTCTCCTGTTCACAGAGCTAGTTCCTGCAGAGCTGTTTGGGCTATGGAATAGCAAAGTGGGGAGTAGGAAGAGTTCTAGCAGTCTGCTGGGGTTTGTTACAGTTGGGCTGTGGTTGGCAAGAGTGACCTTAACCGCGTTTTCACCCTCTGGAGCCTGGGATTCCTCGACAGAACAGTGTCCATGATGATGTCTTGTTGTCCCTTCGACCATCCCATGCATGGTTTCAAACACACACAGAGCGCCTGAAGGCGGTAATATCCCCCTACTCCATCTGGACTTCTGAGCAGTGTCCAATCCCATGACCAATTTAAGACACCATCAGCATTCAAGCCCCACCCCTTGAGTCAAATGTCAACCTTCCTCGGAGAAGGGAACAAAATGCCATACATTGCTTCTAGTAAAGGAATGAACAGTAATTGGAGCAAAGGTTATGAGCAGGAAGGTCAAAATGTTGGCTCTGGATTGTCTAGAGAGTGACATACTTTGACCTTCAACCTTAAACTCTGGAAAAAACAACAGAGAATGGGGTCTGTTGTTTAGCTTCCACTTCTGTTCTGCACTCATATTTGGAGGTGATGGTTAGCTTCTTTCGGTTCCTTCACGAGTTCTGTGTTATGATTGAAGCAGACAGTCCTCAGTGATTTGGGATAATTATATTTACGATAACTCATACTTTAAAGAAACACAATTATCATATAAGATAATGTGCATGGATGTTAAGGAAAATCGGAGCTAAGTGTTATGTAAGCACTGGTATGGATTGCTACTGCCAAAATGAAAAACAGAATCCCAAACGGGATGCAATTCCTTTTCTGGTTTTATCACTACGAATGTAGTGCACTATTTAGTGTATACAGTGCAATTTGGAGCACAAAGACACTGATATTTATAGTTCAGCAAAAAACATAGATCAGAAATGTTCCTGTATATAGTACATACTCTATAAGTTACCGTGAAGTGAATCAGTGAACCAGAGATCAGACATGTTGCAATATAATTACATGTTAAGAACATCACTCATTGTGTACTCATAAAAAAAAAGATTAAGAAAACATTTTTGCATGCCCACTGTAAAACATTAGTTGCCTATTGCTTCATCAGAAATGAGTTGGCTTTTCAATGTAAATCCATCTCAGATGCCCAGAGATGAAAGATTCCCTCACAATCTTCCTCTTTGTTTCTCTTCCAAATGATCAGAAAAACGGACCATAGAATGTGTTAAACTCATTCACCTCTGAATTATCATGTTACTCCATCACCACACAGTCATTTACACCTAAAATAAAGTAAAGGAACCAAATGACCATGTAACACTGATCAGCAACAAACCAGTTGGCAGCCTTTCCAAACTAGATCTATGCCTCGACACAATTCTATCTCTATACTATAGAGATTTAATTGGACTTCATGGACTTGCTTTTGCTCTGTCATGCACTGTGCTGTATAAGGCCTTATATTGACAGGTGTGTGCCTTTCTAAACAAAAACCAATCAAATAAATGTGCCACATGGGAACTCTATCAACTTCTAGACACATCTCAAAAATGATAAAAGGACACAGGATGTATCTGCACTTAAAATGAAATGTCATGGCAGACAGTCTGAATACCTATGTATGTGAGGCATAAAATTTAGTCATTTAAAAAAAATTGCCGTAAATTTTCGCTTTATTATTATGGTGTATTCTGTGTAGATTGATGGCAAAAAAATTCAAGAATCAATTATGAATCAAGTCTTTCACATAATAGAATGTGGAGACATTTAAGGGGTCTGAATACTTTCCAAAGACACTGTATACAGAGGGGAGAACAAGTATTCGATACACTGCTGATTTTGCAGGTTTTCCAACTTACAAAGCATGTAGAGGTCTGTAATTTTTATCAAAGATAAAAATTGTGAGAGACAGAATCTAAAACAAAAATCCAGAAAATCACATTGTATGGTTTATAAATAATTAATTTGCCTTTTATTGCAATTTACATAAGTATTTGATCACCTACCAACCAGTAAGAATTCCGTCTCTCACAGACCTGTTAGTTTTTCTTTAAGAAGCCCTCCTGTTCTCCACTCATTACCTGTATTAACTGCACCTGTTAGAATTCATTACCTGTATAAAAGACACCCGTCCACACACTCAATCAAACAGACTCCAACCTCTCCACAATGGCTAAGATGGGCTATAGGACAATAGGCAAGCAGCTTGAAGAGAAGGCAACAACCGTTGGCGCAATTATTAGAAAATGGAAGAAGTTCAAGATAACAGTCAGTCTCCCTCGGTCTGGGGCTCCATGCAAGATCTCACATCGTGGGGCATCAATGATCATGAAGAAGGTTAGTGATCAGCCCAGAACTACACGGTAGGACCTGGTCAATGACCTGAAGAGAGCTGGGACCACAGTCTCAAAGAAAACCATTAGTAACGCACTACGCCGTCATGGATTCAAATCATGCAGCGCACGCAAGGTCCCCCTGCTCAAGCCAGCACATGTCCAGGCCCATCTGAAGTGTGCCAATGACCATCTGGATGATCCAGAGGAGGATTGGGAGAAGGTCATGTGGTCTGATGAGACAGAAATAGAGCTTTTTGGTCTAAACTCCACTTGCCATGTTTGGAGGAAGAAGAAGGATGAGTACAATCCAAAAACACCATCCCAAACGTGAAGTATGGAGGTGGAAACATCATTCTTTGGGGATGCTTTCCTGCAAAGGGGACAGGACGACTGCACCGTATTGAAGGGAGGATGGATGGGGCCATGTATTGCGAGATCTTGGCCAACAACCTCCTTCCCTCAGTAAGAGCATTGAAGATGGATCGTGGCTAGGTCTTCCAGCATGACAACAACCCGAAACACACAGCCAGGGCAACTAAGGAGTGGCTCCTTAAGAATCATCCCAAGGTCCTGGAGTGGCCTACCCAGTCTCCAGACCTGAACCCAATAGAAAATCTTTGGAGGGAGCTGAAAGTCCGTATTGCCCAGCGACAGCCCGAAACCTGAAGGATCTTGGGAAGGTCTGTATGGAGGAGTAGGCCAAAATCCCTGCTGCAGTGTGTGCAAACCTGGTCAAGAACTACAGGAAATGTATGATCTCTGTAATTGCAAACAAAGGTTTCTGTACCAAATATTAAGTTCTGCTTTTCTGATGTATCAAATACTTATGTCATGCAATAAAATGCAAATTAATTACTTCAAAATCATACAATGTGATTTTCTGGATTTTTGTTTTAGATTCCGTCACTCACAGTTGAAGAGTACCTATGATAAAAATTATAGACTTCTACATGCTTTGTAAGTGGGAAAACCTGCAAAATCGGTAGTGTATCAAATACTTGTTCTCCCCACTGTACGTGTAACATCAATTAGTATTTTTGGATATTATTTGCATTGATATTATTTGCATTTATATTCTGGCCTGGGGAATATTAGCTAAGAAGAAATTTGGGCCAAAGACAAAAAAATCCCAACCCCTGGCTTGTGATATCGCTCCAAAAGTGGGTTTTATGAAATTCTGCCATTCTTATGTCAACGGTTGCACCTTACTGTCTAATGTCATCCCAGTAATTTGTTTTAAAGGCCACTGACAGGTGTGACAGAGTGGACAGGGCAGAATAGGCAATAAAAGTGGGCATATAATATCTGCCCCTGTTCCAGCAGCAGCGGCCAATCATGTTAATTCATACTGACTGCTAATGAGGTTGACCTTTAACCCATGCTTCCTAGTCAAGGGGGTCTGTTTGGGTATTGGGCTGCTCCTGGTACTGCCTGACGGGAATCTTTCTATAAGACATACAATAAGTGACTAATGGAGTGCTTCAAGGAAAATAGAGAGAAACAGAGAACATAGAGATGGACAGAGATAAACAGAGAACATAAAGAGGGACAGAGTGAGAGAAACATAGAACATAAAGAGGGATAGAGTTAAAGAAACAGAGAACATAAAGAGGGACAGAGTGAGAGAAACAGAGATAATGAATGACCCCTCACTCAACCAGTTCTACTGCAGATGACCCAGAACCAAACCAATTCTACTGCAGATGATCCCTCACTCAACCAGTTCTACTGCAGATGACCCCTCACTCAACCAGTTCTACTGCAGATGACGCAGAACCAAACCAGTTCTACAGCAGATGACCCCTCACTCAACCAGTTATACTGCACATGACCCCTCACTCAAACAGTTCTACTGCAGATGACCCTTCACTCAACCAGTTCTACTGCAGATGACCCAGAACCAAACCAGTTCTACTGCGTATGACCCCTCACTCAACAAGTTCTACTGCAGATGACCCAGAACCAAAACAGTTCTACAGCAGATGACCTCTCACTCAATCAGTTCTACTGCAGATTTGACCAGGACACAAAAATTGTTTTATAATTGTTGCAGTCCCTAAAGCAGGAATGTGTCCTGCCTGAACAACAACAGATCTGTAATGTAACACTTACTTCTTATTTGAGCAATTAAGTGATTTACCTCAGCAATTATGGTTAACTAGCTTGTTCATGTACAGAATAACAGATTATCAGTTCCAGGTCAGATGCTACAGTATAATCACTAGGTTGTAAATGTGTACATCTAATTTGTAAGTGCGTACATTAACTGGAAGTTCACGTCTATACGCATGTTAACATTGTATAGATTTGATGTAAATAATACTCTGAGTAAGTGTAAATTAAGGTTTGTCTGATTCCAGCGTTGGGTGATTTGGCAGAAGAGTGTAGCTATACGTTGAGCAACCAAATTGCTAGGGTTAGATGTTCCAAGGCTGTTCTATTCATTGTATTTTTGTGGGATAAACATTATAGGGATTGAGACACAGAATGTTAGATAATGTGATATCTTTCTTACAGGATGCTGCGTTGTTCTTCTCGGTTGGCTGAAAGAGAAAACCAGATAATTAGGTTGCACAACTTTAGACCACACTTGAGTTTTGCACAAAAAAACATGAGTATCACACACACACACACGCACACAGACTGCTAGCCCAGGTAGCATTTCTCTTCCTGGCAGTCATAGTGTCGTGTCGGGTAGGACAGTAAGATTATATGATTGGATGTGAAAACAAATCCGTTCTGGTGTGGGTGGCTTTCAAATAAAACAAGACTTTCACTGCTCATTGAGTGTGTGTGTGGGTGTCTGTGTAATATCCCTGAGAATACCTGCAGGGAGAGGAGTCACAAGGAGTCAAACTGTCAAGGGTGGAGTACAGGCCAAAGTTAAAGAGTAGGTTACAAATTATTTTATGCCTGTCACAACATATCAAACAAAATGGGTGATGGCAAAGATAGTAGTGGGTCAGCCCATGCTTCTCTAGATAATTTGAAGTTATATCAATAATTATTTATTTAAATACAGGTTTTGCAGGAATTAAGGCCTACAAATCAGAGGATGGTGGTACTTATGAGAATGGGAGCAGTTTTAACACATTAGGCTTATTTGAGGGGCTGTTCTGTAACATTTCTGGCATCCAGAAAGAAATGGTACAGTGAAAAATGTGTAGAACCTGAATGAAAAGTTAACATACTGGATAGGGGTAAAGCACATCAACATACTATGGAGAAAGACATAAAAGTAACTGCTTTAAAAATGTATAGTATTTATATTTTTGGGGATATATTCTCTATAGAAACTAATGTCTGTTTGAATATAAGATCCTTTCTTGAGGGTCTTCAGAAAGTACCACATGTTTAACATATAAAAAAACAATGAAGTTTTGATTGTGTGGTGAAGACAATTACCTGTAGAAGTCACAGTTAGTGGGATAGAAGCCATCTGTTTAAAATTAAAGTGTCACATGTCAGATTAAATACACCTGTTTCTAGGAGACCCAGAGTACGACAGCAAGCATATTCAAACACCCACACCATGAACACCAAGGAGATTTCAAAACAAGTTAAGTAGAAAGTTCTGGAAAAGCGCAATTCAGGATTTCGCTTAAAAACATATATTTCAAACTTTAAACATCACTGGAAGACAATTCAATCCATTACATTTTTTATGAATATGGCAAAACCACCACCCATCAAAACAGATTGACTGGATAAGGAGTTGTTCAGAGAAGCCATCAAAATGCCACTGGTAACTCTGAAGGTTGCCTAGAGTTCCATGGCTTGGAGAAACTGTCAACTGTTACCTAGTGGTTCCACAAAGCTAAGGTATATGGATGATAGATACAGAGAAACAACAGGTCTATGGTCAGATGAGAACAAAATTGAACATTTGAGCCTAAATTCAAAATCGCAAGTGATTGGGAAACTTGAAAACCTGCGGTCGGCATGAGACGTTGGGACGTTGGGCTGGGCTGAATGTTCAACTTTCAGCAAGGCAAGGATCATGAACACACAGCCAAGGTTACACTGGGGTGGTTTGAAAACAAGGAACGTAGTGTCCTAGAATGGCCCAGTAAAAGACTTCAAACCAGTTAAGAATATGTGGCAAGACTTGAAAGTTACAGTTAACCAAAGGTGCCCATCAAACACGAGGGATCTTGAGGAACTTTTTGCCAAGAACAATGGGCAACTGTGTAAGAACCAGATATGCAAAATCAGTAGAGACTTACCCAGAAAGAATTACCGGTAGAATTGCTGCCAAAGGTGTTTCTACCCAGTACTGACTCGAGGGTGTAAATACTAATTCAACCAACACTAATTATCTTTTGTTTCACGTTAAAACAATATTTTTCACATTCAATCTGTTCTGTATTTGGTGTTAATCAAAGGAGGAGATTCCCAATTGAATTCTCATCCCAGATTGTAAAATAGCAAAATCTGAAAGTGTCCTTTGGGTGTGAATGCTTATGTAATCTACTTTATGCCATATGTTGTTCTGCCAAATTAACTGACAAAGATAAAGGCTGTACTGGATATACTAATAAATACAGGTAATAAGCTATTTTAAATGTGAAAATATGAATATCAGTGTTACATTCTTTTTTATATTACTACAACTTCTCAGGGAAAACAGATATTTTCTTCTCAAAATGGTTGGCACCCCTATGTATTCCTCTAAATAAAAACAAACCAAATTAAATCTACAGTAACATTCATATTTTCCATGGAAATTAAATGGCTTTCTGTTTCACTGGGATATACCATTTAGGTAATGCATCGAAAATTAATTGTTCGTACAGTATATCCCCATGAGGAAACCCTAACAACTTACAAATGAAAAAGAGGGTAACACTTTATTTTGAGAGTCCCAGTTTCCATATGTAGATGTTCTATAGATTGTAATACTGTCAACAAACTTTAAACAAACTATATGTTGATAAACAACTGCTTGCTAAGTTTAAGGTTAGGTTTAGAAAGGTTTAGGGTAAGTGTTAAAGTTAGGGATAGAATAAAGGTTAAGGTTAGGATGTAGATAAGGGTTAGGGTTAGTACTGTAGATGGCTAGTTAAAACGTTACAGATAGTCAGTAGACTATCCGTACAGCATCTAGAGACACACATTTGGGACTCTAAAAATAGTGTTACCGAAAAGAGAAGAATTGTTGTTGACCTTCATAAAACACAGTTAACTCTAAATTTTCCAAATATCACTGTTAGTGCAACAGTGACAATGACCAGTGGTACATTGGTAAACTGGTCTGGTAGAGGATAGAATTCAAAATAGAATTCAAGGGCAACAGTTGGAGAGTTACATAACTAGGTTCCATCTTAGGGTCACCAAGTCTCCAAATCTAAAACTGAACCTCACCACCATGCCATTAGGCAACTGAAAGTGTAGCATTGACTTGGAATCAGTTGCCATTATGAGATACAAAACTAAAATGAAGCTATTTGGCCATGCACACCAGGACTAATTTGTTTGGGTGCAGGTGGATCTTCTAGTAAAAACCGACATTTCACAATAGCCTTCTCAGATTCTGACATGAATCCTACAGAAAACCTATCCAAAGGATCTTAATGACCTGAATAGCCACTGTTGTTTTAAGACCCTTCCCAATATGTGATCCAATCTCATAAAAAATATACTGTTGTAGATGGCTCAGAATGGTCATCAACACAATGGGTGGTTGCACAAAGTAATGAAAACACAGGTTTCAATAATTGCATGGTTTTAACATTTTAAAACCATGGAAAATGAGAGTCCACATGTTGCAGAATTAAATTATACCCAATTACCTGTGTTGTTTATTCTATACAATACTTTTTTGTTCATCTTTAGGGTAACAATGATTTTGCAGGTGACTAAGGTTATGCACAAAGCAAGGGATTTTTAAGGAAGTGAAATTTAGGGAGTGCAATTTTTCAACCAATAATTCATAACACTATACAGTCATGCTCATAAGTTTGCATACCCTGGCAGAAATGTTGAAATTATGGCATTGATTTTGAAAATATGGTGACACAAACAGATGAAAATGGCAATTAAACATGATTTCCCATACCTGTGGTTTTTCTAATTGCAATTAGTGTCTGTGTATAAATTGGCAATGTGTTCTTTAGCTCTCACATGCAACCAGGTTATTGTAAGGTTTTTATTTTTTATTTTTCCCCCTCAAAGATTTCAGTTTGTTTTTCAATTGAATTGTTCACATTATATGTCACATTAAAAGTGACAAGTTCTGACATGATTTTTCTTTGTCTCATTCTTTTACATCACAAAAACCTAGCATTTTCACAGGAGTGTGTTGACTATTTATATCCACTGTAAGTGAAAAAAATACCATTCCCATGGTGGTCGCTCACTGATGTTTTGGGGGTGTTTTGGGGGTGTGTGAGCTCTAAAGGCATGAGGAATCTTGTGACAATTGATGGTAAGCAAGTTATTAGAAAATACTTAGCATTCTTCTGCACAAAACCTGGCATGGGACACTCTTGGACTTTCTCCAAGGGTATGCAAACTTTTGAGCACAACTGTAAATCTAAATAAGCATAAACGCAAAAATAAAAAACAAAACCATCAAAGCAACAATAACAAACAAAACCAAATGTTTCGAATTTGATATGACCAGGTGGGATTAACCATTGCAGATTCTGTCAGTTTTTTTCTCGATTTGGTGCTCAGTGAACACTGTATAATCCAGGCCTGGGCCCGGAGGCAGGGAATATAACAGTACAGTAAGGGGGAAAATCAGCCTTGCACTACAGTCATGATAAAAAATAGAAAATTATACATTTGAGATGTACCCATTTATACAAAGGTAGGATCTTCCTCTCCCAGTCGAATGGAATCCAAAAACGATATCATAAACGTGAATTCAAACTTAACACATTACCTCCTGCATGAAATTTAAGAGAGGTTGCTTGCAAAACCAATTCTAGATAAGAATTCAGCTGATAAAATATACAAATTATATGTTGATAATGTACATATGTCTCTCACATTTTCCCCTCTAAACTCACTCATTCATACACTCATGCATTCAATCTACCTCATCCTACATTCCTTTATATTATTCCTCCACCTCCTCCTCTATCATTACTGTATCCCACCTCTCTCCTTCTGTCAAAGTTTTATCTCCAGTTCAGATGATTTGAATAGAAAAACAAAATGAGCAGTATACTGGCAGGAGCAGGGGTTTTCCCTGGCCTTGTGGTAGCAGTCTCTGGCACCCAATTCAAATCCCAACTCGCATTCATATTTCTAACAACATTTCTTTATGTGTTTGTAAAATACAGGAACTTTTTTGTGGTACATTTCCTTCCATTTTATTTAAAATCGCAATATCAAATTCAGTTAATATATTAGCAATTTTTCAATTGCCATATAGTATTATTAACAATTTCCGGTGTTGTCATTTTGTTTCCATTAACAGATATTTTAAATGTTTATGCTACTAGAGATTTTGATGGTTATTTTGTGTGGTGTCCCTAAGGGACAAACAGAGTGGCTTGTGACAGCATGTGCACACAGAGACGGTTTGCCCCTTAGGTTGTTCGTACATAGTAGTAGTAGCATAACCCATAGCTCTGTGTCACCAGTCATGCATTCTCGGGGCAGCTTTTGCACTAGTAGTTCAGTGATGGTCAGTACAATCCGTTAATAGTTGACATAGCCCTGGTAGTTCAGTGATGGTCAGTACACTCCGTTAACAGATGACATAGCCCTGGTAGTTCAGTGATGGTCAGTACACTCCGTTAACAGATGACATAGCCCTGGTAATTCAGTGATGGTCAGTACACTCCGTTAACAGATGACATAGCCCTGCAAAACACAAGACAACTGTTCCGCACCATCATCACTTTTACTTTCTTGGCCCTCGCAGCTGTCCTGTCATCATGGCACTCGTTGGTCCATAACAACAGCTGAAGTCCCAACCCCACAACACCCTCATTTTTACAACAACAACCCCAGAGCCTAACTACCCCCACTCTCTCTTATCACACACGGACCTCCCTTTTATCTCTGTTACCCTCTTATCCCCTCCATTCTACCTGTGCCATGACTTCTGTTTCTGTTCTTGAATTTTGGTTAGAAATCGGATCTCTCTATCTGTCCTCTCATTATGGCGTCTGCGCCAATGAGGCCACATTTTGAAAGAGGCAAAGACTTCTTCTCAAGTATGATGAATTGGCTGACGCCTCCCGATGACACGGTCGAAGTCAGAAGGCTACAGCCACAGACGTTAGGAGTTCCACTTCTTTTTTAATTGTGGAAGGCCTCCATGGTGTCGTCCATGCTGCAAATGCATTACATGCAGGTTGGCCTTCTCTCTCTGTCTCTCTCTCTGTTTCTCTCTCACACACACACACACACCAAACACACTGTACACTGAAAACTGAACACACACATGTTGACTCTCACACTCCAACTTACCTCTCACCCAGGCAAGCATCTGCTTCTATACCAAGCCCAACATTATTCAAATGAAGGATTTTAAAGTTGCATGCAAAGCTCCTTTTGCAAATGTGGCAGATAGAGCGACGGACTAGGTGCGTGACTAGCCTCATTGACCAGCTGTGTATCTGATCACTCTATACCTCTTCACTTGACTTAGAAATGGACAGGCAATGAGAGCTGTTCAGTGTTCAGAGTGTATCTGTTACACACACCTAACACATGCCTAAAAAACAAAAATGGAATCAAAAGATGGCATGATCATCTTTCAAGTGAAAGTGGAATTCCGTTTGTCTTCTCTCAACCGGCCCCTGGAAGACAGATGTCCCAACAGGTGGAGAAGCAGGAACATTTTGAGAAATCCAAAGGGACTGACCATTTTCCACCTGCTGCGTCTGAGTAACCACAGTGGTTAACGATGAAACGATGAAAGCTAAGTAATGTGAGTCTACAAACGTTTGTCCCTGCTGCAATCATTGCAGATGATATGCATTTGTGGGCAAAGCTTTTTAATGCAAGGAAGTATTGTACAAAATAAAGCTAATCAATTGAGTAACCTCCACATACTCTCTGATACATTGTTGATCGTACAGCTCCACAAAAATTCTAGAGACCACTGCACCGTTTTCTTTCCTTTCCAAAAAAGTTGAAAAGGAAGGTTTTTAGTGATGAACAGAAGGGTTCAAATTAAAAGACCACTGCAAATTGAACGCTTCTGTTTTTCACTCAAAACTTTTCCTTTTCAACTTTTTTGTAAAGGAAAGAAATAGGTGCAGTGGTCTCTTAATTTTTTTCAGAGCTGTATGTACTGCAGTAGAGTCAAGTTGGCCTGAGACTCTGACCTTGGGTCAGGTTAGAATTGTTTTTCTTTATTAATGTTGAGGTTGAGTCTGGGGAAGGGAATCTGATCATAGGTCTATACCTAGGGTAAAGTAAACCCTTGGAGCAAGTACATTAGCACAAAGTGGCACAACAGAGCTAATATTCAGATATCTCTCGCTTCATGTGATTGAAATCTGTTGCACCATCTAGTGTTGGGCCAAACACATTACAAGAAATAATTCACGTCATGGTAATGAACAGAATAAATGATTTGTAAGGTCAGGGATATATTTAGCCAGAAAAGGTAGGTTGTTGAGACTAAGGTAGGGTTTCTCTAAGGTTAGAGGGTTTAGGAAAATATTTGTCTAGGCAAACACATAAAAATGTAGCTCTAAAAAATAAGAAAAACATGGTGATGTGCTAGAATGGAACCAATACCTGACTGAGTAGATTAGCGCAGTGGCACAACTGAGCTACTATTCAGATATCTCTCTCTTAATGTGACTGAGACCTGTTGCACCACCTAGTGTTGGACCAAAATGCATTACAGGAAACAATTCACACTGGTAATATACAGAATATGATCATTAATGAAACTGACTTCAACAAATGTCACTTATCCTACTATAAAATATGTATTTTAAAGAGCATGTGTAACAGCTCAGAACAGAGCCACATAATTCTGAATTTCTGAGTACTTTCTTTTTGAGAGACCTGATAAAAGTCCAATAAAGTGGTCCAACCTACTGGAAATAAAGGTGTGGATATGTTTTTCTAGATTGTACTCAAATTCTAGCTATTTTAAGGTGATAATAGACTGATTTTATTATTAATTTTATGTGGCTATTCAGATCAGAATCTATAATTATCCCAAGATTTCTAACTTGGCCTTCTGTCAGTGTCAACGTAATCACTGACTGCCAGTCTTTTGTCTTTGGCAAATAAGACAGTTATTTCAGTTTTGTCTTTATTTATTTGAAGATGGCTCTGACACATCCAATCATATAGTTGTTGAAGGACTGGCCAGAGTGAGTCTATGGGACCCATAGTCACTAGATGAGAGAGATATATACATTTGTGTGTAATCTGCATAATTACGATAAATCATTTAGTTGCTTTACATGATTTGGGCTATACATATAAAATGTAGCTCTAAAAAATAAGAAAAACATGGTGATGTGCTAGAATGGAACCAATACCTGACTGAGTAGATTAGCGCAGTGGCACAACTGAGCTACTATTCAGATATCTCTCTCTTAATGTGACTGAGACCTGTTGCACCACCTAGTGTTGGACCAAATGCATTACAGGAAACAATTCACACTGGTAATATACAGAATATGATCATTAATGAAACTGACTTCAACAAATGTCACTTATCCTACTATAAAATATGTATTTTAAAGAGCATGTGTAACAGCTCAGAACAGAGCCACACAATCTGAATTTCTGAGTACTTTTCTTTTTGAGAGACCTGATAAAAGTCCAATAAAGTGGTCCAACCTACTGGAAATAAAGGTGTGGATATGTTTTTCTAGATTGTACTCAAATTCTAGCTATTTTAAGGTGATAATAGACTGATTTTATTATTAATTTTATGTGGCTATTCAGATCAGAATCTATAATTATCCCAAGATTTTCTAACTTGGCCTTCTGTCAGTGTCAACGTAATCACTGACTGCCAGTCTTTTGTCTTTGGCAAATAAGACAGTTATTTCAGTTTTGTCTTTATTTATTTGAAGATGGCTCTGACACATCCAATCATATAGTTGTTGAAGGACTGGCAGAGTGAGTCTATGGGACCATAGTCACTAGATGAGAGAGATATATACATTTGTGTGTAATCTGCATAATTACGATAAATCATTTAGTTGCTTTACATGATTTGGGCTATACATATATGAACACGTGTAGAAGATTGACATTATGATAACAATTAGAAATGATACAATGAACTACAATAGTTTTTGGAAAGTTATACATTTTGGGAAGGATTTTAAATATTACAATTACTATGGGATAAAATATATGAATATTAGATGTTTTGTTCATTACATTTTAGCCCATTCTCATCCCGGTTCTGGCAATAAACATAATTTATATCTTCATCTTTACTTATGGGAATAATTGATAAGACCCATGTCTTTTGTGTAGTTTAATTAAAATAACTTATTCTCTGTGAGGAAACTTCATGTGTGGTGTATGTAAGACACACATAATAACATAGAACACAAAAATGTATAAGTTACAGTATGAATACAAACCAAATAAACAAGTAAAAAAAAATACATGTTGGCACAAAAGTAAACGTTCCTCTCTTAAATTTGAATGGGAGAGCTCATTACCTATGCCCAGAGGCTATGTTGATTTAATGGCTATATCAAAGGCTTTTTCTTCCCAGTACTCCCTCAAATGTTTTCTGTAAACGTCACTGATGGGTTGCTGGCTTTATCCAGTGACCCTCCCAATAATTGTTATTACCCTGTTCAGTGGGTTCTGACTTGTATTCCCTAAATCATAAAACCACACCACAATATTAAAGGCCAGTATGGATTCTATGAAGCATTGTAAAAAGCTTTGAAGATTGATCGTTGTACATTAAACCTCCTTAATTAATCTGACTTTGGAGGGCAGGCTTCATCTAGAGCTGTGGGGAACCAAGAATTCCCTGGTTCAAGAATTCTCATTAAA
The DNA here is from genome assembly GCF_011004845.1 of Esox lucius. Classification (NCBI taxonomy): domain Eukaryota; kingdom Metazoa; phylum Chordata; class Actinopteri; order Esociformes; family Esocidae; genus Esox; species Esox lucius. The sequence continues at coordinate 21,518,967 of NC_047579.1, read as the reverse complement.
TAATACACAATTAGCATAGCATAATTAGGGGCCTGCTTTCAGGTAACCCTTGCTCTAGTTCATGCGGCACATGATGGTTGTTTGGAAAACATGCATCCAGTAGAGTGTGTGTGTGAGAAAGAACAAGGACGGTTTATGAATGGAACCCATACAATCCAAATCACGCCATCTTTCTGAACTTTCCTGAGTGGCGAGATTACAAATGTTACTTCAATCAGTTTGAAAAAACGATGGTAACAAAATAAAATAATGATACAACTCTATTCATATCCCACTTTGATAAACAAGGAAATTTGAAAAAATCTATGCCATCTGTGCTTTCATCACAAAGTGAAGATGTTTGTGACTATCACAACTAGTATGAACAGAGGATATTTTAACCAGGTCAAAAATCCTAATCTACAGTTGGCAGTGCTCCCACTTAAAAAATACAAATTGAGAAAAGACTTCAAGCTGTTCGCTGAAGATGAGGTAATTGTTGGTACATGGTGTCCAAGTACAGGTGGCTGTGTGTGGAAAAGATTTAATTACATGGAGGACATAATCATTATTTTTTTGCTATATTCTATTTTGTAAATCTACTCACTGCTTGTATAAAACATTCTGTGGTCTTGGCTTGCTTAATTTTCAGGATTGTAGTTAATTAGCACTCATTAGGTAATAACATTAGCAGCATCATGAAAAGTCCAAACTAAACACGGCGAAGCTGCGTTTAGTAGTTATGCTGTACACAACTGGAAAAACGACAAGAAGATCTTAGACAAACAAATACAGTTTTAAATCAAGGATAAAAACACTTTTCTTTTCACACACCTACAGTGGACATAAAAAGTCTACACACCCCTGTTAAAATGCCAGGTTCTTGTGATGTAAAAGAATGAGACAAACATAAATCATGTCAGAACTTTTTCCACCTTTAATGTGACATATAACGTGAACAATTCAATTGAAAAATAAACTGAAATCTTTGAGGTGGAAAGATGAAAAAAAAAAAAACTACAATAACCTGGTTGCATTAGAGTGAACACCCTTAAATTAATACTTTGTTGAAGCACCTTTTGATTTTATTACAGTACTCAGTCTTTTTGAGTAGGAGTCTATTAACATGGCACATCTTGACGTGGCAATATTTGCCCACTCTTCTTTGCAAAAGCGGTCCAAATCTGTCAGATTGCATGGACATCTCCTGTGCACCGCACTCTTCAGATGACCCCACAGATGTTCAGTTGGGTTCAGCTCTGGGCTCTGGCTGAGCCATTCCAAAACATGAATCTTCTTCTGGTGAAGTCATGCTTTTGTGGATTTGGATGTGTGTTGTCGTGTTGAAAGGTGAACTTCATCTTCAGCTTTCTAACGGACGCCTGAAGGTTTTGCGACAAAATTGGCTGGTAATTGGAACAGTTCATATTTCTCTCCACCCTGACTAAGGCCCCGGTTCCAGCTGAAGATAAACAGCCCCAAAGCATGATGCTGCCACCACCATGCTTCACTGTGGGTATGGTGTTCTTTGGGTGATGCGCAGTGTTGTGTTTGCGCCAAACATATATGTTGGAATTATGGCCAAAAATTTCAACCTTGATTTTCATCAGACCATAACATAACAATTTTCCCACGTGCTTTTGGGTGACTTGATGTTTGTTTTTGCAAACTTCAGCCGGTCTTAGATGTTTTTCTTTGTAAGAAAAGGCTTCCGTCTTGCCACCCTACCCCATAGCCCATTCATATGAAGAATACAGGAGATTGTTGTCACATGTAGCACACAGCCAGTACTTGCCAGAAACTCCTGCAGTTCCTTTAATGTTGCTCTAGGCCTCTTGGAAGCCTCCCTGACCAGTTTTCTTTTTGTCTTTTAATAAATTTTGGAAGGACGTCCAGTTCTTGGTAATGTCTCTGTTGTGCCATATTTTCTCCACTTGATGATGATTGTCTTCACTGGGTTCCATGGTATATCTAATACTTTGGATATTATTTTGTACCCTTCTCCTGACTGATATCTTTCAACAATAAGATCCCTCTGACGCTTCGGAAGCTCTCTGCCGACCATGGCTTTTGCTCTGAGATGCAACTAAGAAAGGAAAATCCTACTAGAACAGCTGAACATTATTTGTGATTAATCAGAGTTACTTTAAATAATGGCAGGTGTGTAATGACTTCTATTTAACTTGAGTTTGAATTTGATTGGTTAAATCTGAACACAGCTACATCCACAGTTGTAAGAGGGTGTGAACACTTATGCAACCCAGTTATTTTAAGATTTTTATTTAAAATGTTTCCCCCTCAGATAATTCAGTTTGTCTTTCAATTGAATTGTTCACATTATAGGTCACATTAAAAGTGAAAAAAGTTCTGAAATGATTTATCTTTGGCTTATTATTTTACATCACAAAAACCTGGCATTTTAATAGGGGTGTATAGACTTTTTATATCCACTGTATGACTGAAGGGCTTACACTTAAGGGCACTGTTTATCCTTATAGCTTTTATAGCTTCCTATGTTTTTATACTGATTTTAATGTGTTTTGTTTTTATTATTATGTTTTTTTTGATGTTTTCAATATGGCTGCTAAATCTGTCTTGGTCAGAGTATCTCCCATTTATGATCTGTCTAGAGTTTTGTTAATATCTTCAGCTTATCACTGCACAACTAGTAAACATAGAGCATATTGTTAATTCCTTCATATAAACACAATAACACAATACTTTTATTATCCTTCAGTCAATTGTTAACCTCAAAATGAAAAAGAAATCGAAATCTTTGAAACTTCAAATGAGCATTGCCCCTGCACCTTATTTAGTGACCAGTATGTGGAGCCTTAGCATTACATATGAAGACACATGACAATACATCAGTCTTACATTAGTTCTGGGTTGGTAATCAATGTTACCTATTGAGCCGTGCACATTCATAAGGTCCATCATGTTCCTGATTTCACAAACATACTACTTTCAAATATGGAATGATTTTCATTAAGCCCTTCTCCAGAATCTACTGACATCAATTTTTTTTAAATATAAGACAAATACCAATGAAGGCAATCTATAGATTTTAAGGTTGTAATTACAAATAGTACAAACCCGATTCAAAAAACGTTGGGACACTGTACAATTGTGAATTAAAAACAGAATGCAATGATGTGGAAGTTTCAAATTTCAATATTTTATTCAGAATACAACATAGATGACATATCAAATGTTTAAACTGAGAAAATGTATCACTTTAAGGGAAAAATAAGTTTATTTCAAATATCATGGCATCAACACATCTCAAAAAAGTTGGGACAAGGCCATGTTTACCACTGTGTGGCATCCCGTCTTATAACAGACTGCAAACGTCTGGGGACTGAGGAGACAAGTTGCTCAAGTTTATGAATAGGTATGTTGTCCCATTCTTGTCTAATACAGGCTTCTAGTTGCTCAATTGTCTTAGGTCTTCTTTGTCACACCTTCCTCTTTATGATGCGCCGAATGTTTTCTATGGGTGAAAGATCTGGACAGCAGGCTGGCCATTTCAGTACCCGGATCCTTCTTCTATGCAGCCATGACATTGTAATTGATGCAGTATGTGGTCTGGCATTGTCATGTTGGAAAATGCAAGGTCTTCCCTGAAAGAGACGACGTCTGGATGGGAGCATATGTTGTTCGAGAACTTGGATATAACTGTCAGCATTGATGGGGCCTTTCCAGATGTGTAGGCTGCCCATGCCACACGCACTAATGCAACCCCATACCATCAGAGATGCAGGCTTCTGAACTGAGTGCTGATAACAACTTGAGTTGTCCTTGTCCTCTTTAGTCCGGATGACATGGCGTCCCAGTTTTCCAAAATGAACTTCACATTTTGATTTGTCTGACCACAGAACACTTTTCCACTTTGCCACAGTCCATTTTAAATGAACCTTGGCCCAGAGAAAACGCCTGCGCTTCTAGATCCTGTTGAGATACGGCTTCTTTTTTGACCTATAGAGTTTTAGCCGGCAACGGTGAATGGCATGGTGGATTGTGTTCACTGACAAGGTTTTCTGGAAGGTTTTCTGAGCCCATGTTGTGATTTCCATTACAGAATCATTCCTGTATGTGACGCAATGCCTTCTGAGGGCCCAGTATGGTTTTCCGGGCCTTGACCCTTACACACAGAGATTGTTCCAGATTCTCTGAATCTTTGGATGATATTATGTACTGTAGATGATGATAACTTCAAACTCGTTGCAATCTTTCTCTGAGAAACTCCTTTCTGATATTGATCCACTATTTTTCGCCACTGCATTGGGGGAATTGGTGATCCTTTGCCCATCCTGACTTCTGAGAGACAATGCCACTCTGAGAGGCTCTTTTTATACCCAATCATGTTGCCAATTGACATGATAAGTTGCAAATTCCTTATTTGTACATTTAACTTTTCTGGCCTCTTATTGCTACCTGTCCCAACTTTTTTGGAATGTGTAGCTCTCATGAAATCCAAAATGAGCCAAAATTTGGCATGACATTACAAAATGTCTCACTTTCAACATTCGATATGTTATCTATATGCAATTGCGAATTAAATATAAGTTTATGAGATTTGTAAATTATTCCATTCCTTTTTTACTCACAATTTGTACAGTGTCCCAACTTATTTGAAATTGGGTTTGTATGTCTGTATAGTCATTCATTTCAGATAGACGAAACATTATTCAATATCCAAAAGTGCTTGTAATAAAATGAATATAATGACATTCATCATTCAAGTATCAATAGTTGTAATGTTTTGAACACATACATAACTGGGCTTTAGAACATAACAGTGGATATATACTCACCTAAAGGATTATTAGGAACAACTGTTCAATTTCTCATTAATGCAATTATCTAATCAACCAATCACATGGCAGTGATTTAAGCAATTTTGAGCGTGGCATGGTTGTTGGTGCCAGATGGGCCGGTCTGAGTATTTCACAATCTGCTCAGTTACTCGAATTTTCACGCACAACCATTTCTAGGGTTTACAAAGAATGGTGTGAAAAGGGAAAAACATCCAGTATGCCGCAGTCCTGTGGGCGAAAATGCCTTGTTGATGCTAGAGGTCAGAGGAGAATGGGCCGACTGATTCAAGCTGATAGAAGAGCAACTTTGACTGAAATAACCACTCGTTACAACCGAGGTATGCAGCAAAGCATTTGTGAAGCCACAACACGCACAACCTTGAGGCAGATGGGCTACAACAGCAGAAGACCCCACCGGGTACCACACATCTCCACTACAAATAGGAAAAAGAGGCTCCAATTTGCACAAGCTCACCAAAATTGGACAGTTGAAGACTGGAAGAATGTTGCCTGGTCTGATGAGTCTCGATTTCTGTTGGGACATTCAGATGGTAGAGTCAGAATTTGGCATAAACAGAATGAGAACATGGATCCATCATGCCTTGTTACCACTGTGCAGGCTGGTGGTGGTGGTGTAATGGTGTGGGGGATGTTTTCTTGGCACACTTTAGGCCCCTTAGTGCCAATTGGGCATTGTTTAAATGCCATGGCCTACCTGAGCATTGTTTCTGACCATGTCCATCCCTTTATGACCACCATGTACCCATCCTCTGATGGCTACTTCCAGCAGTATAATGCACCATGTCACAAAGCTTGAATGATTGCAAATTGGTTTCTTGAACATGACAATGAGTTCACTGTACTGAAATGGCCCCCACAGTCGCCAGATCTCAACCCAATAGAGCATCTTTGGGATGTGGTGGAACTGGAGCTTCGTGCACTGGATGTGCATCCCACAAATCTCCATAAACTGCAAGATGCTATCCTATCAATATGGGCCAACATGTCTAAAGAATGCTTTCAGCACTTTGTTGAATCAATGCCACGTAGAATTAAGGCAGTTCTGAAGGCGAAAGGGGGTCAAACACAGTATTAGTATGGTGTTCCTAATAATCCTTTAGGTGAGTGTATATATATATATATTTATATATATGTAAGTACAGTAGGGAGAACAAGTATTTGAAACACTGCCGATTTTGCAGGTTTTCCCACTTACAAAGCATATAGAAGTCTGTCATTTTTATCATAGGTACTCTTCAACTGTGAGTGACGGAATCTAAAACAAAAAATCCAGAAAATCCCATTGTATGATTTTTGAGTAATTCATTTGCATTTTATTGCCTGACATAAGCATTTGATACATCAGAAAAGCAGAACTTAATATTTGGTACAAAAACTTTTGTTTGCAACTACAGAGATCATCCGTTTCCTGTAGTTCTTGACCAGGTTTGCACACACTGCAGCAGGGATTTTGGCCCACTCTTCCATACAGACCTTCCCAAGATCCTTCAGGTTTCGAGGCTGTCGCCGGATAGTACGAACTTTCAGCTCCCTCCAAAGACTTTCTTATAGGTTCAGGTCTGGAGACTGGCTAGGCCACTCAAGGACCTTGAGATGCTTCTTACGGAGCCACTCCTTAGTTGCCCTGGCTGTGTGTTTCGGGTCGTTGTCATGCTGGAAAACCCAGCCACGACCCATCTTCAATGCTCTTACTGAGGGAAGGATGTTGTTGGCCAAGATCTCGCGATACATGGCCCCATCCATCCTCCCCTCAATACGGTGCAGTCGTCCTGTCCCCTTTGCAGAAAAGCATCCCCAAAGAATGATGTTTCCACCTCCATGTTTCATGGTTGGGATGGTGTTCTTGGGAGTGTACTCATCCTTCTTCTTCCTCCAAACACAGCGAGTGGAGTTTAAACCAAAAGCTCTATTTTTGTCTCATCAGACCACATGACCTTCTCCCATTCCTCCTCTGGATCATCCAGATGGTCATTGGCAAATTTTTGACTGGCCTGGACATGCACTGGCTTGAGCAGGTGGACCTTGCGTGCGCTGCAGGATTCTAATCCATGACGGCTTATTGTGTTACTAATGGTTTTCTTTGAGACTGTGGTCCCAGCTCTCTTCAGGTCATTGACCAGGTCCTGCCGTGTAGTTCTGGGCTGATCCCTCACCTTCCTAATGACCATTGATGCCCCATGAGGTGAGATCTTGCATGGAGCCCCAGACCGAGGGAGATTGAACGTCATCTTGAACTTCTTCCATTTTCTAATAATTGCGCCAACAGTTGTTGCCTTCTCACCAAGCTGCTTGCCTATTGTCCTGTAGCCCATCCCAGCCTTGTTCAGGTCCACAATTTTATCCCAGATATTTTTACACAGCCCTCTGGTCTTGGCCATTGTGGAGAGGTTGGAGTCTGTTTGATTGAGTGTGTGGACAGGTGTCTTTTATACAGGTAACGATACCAAACAGGTGCAGTTAAAACAGGTAATGAGTGGATGACAGGAGGGCTTCTTAAAGAAATAACGAACAGGTCTGTGAGTGACAGAATTCTTACTGGTTGGTAGCAGATGAAATACTTAAGTCATGCTGTGAAATGCAAATTAATTATTGAAAAATCATACAATGTGATTTTCTGGATTTTTGTTTTAGATTCCATCTCTCACAGTTGAAGTGTACCTATGATACAAATAACAGACCTCTACATGCTTTGTGAGTAGGAAAACCTGCAAAATCGGCAGTGTATCAAATTCTTGTTCTCCCCACTGTATGTAAAGACAGGTTAAAATGGTTGTTTCAGAATCAGTTATTAGACATGGAACTTGAAACAAGCTATATGCAATTACACGTTTCGCTGCGTAGCTGTTGTTTTTATAATAATAAAAAAAGGTTCTATGTAACCAGGACAAAAAATCCTCACCTACGGTTTGCAAAGCTCCCACTTAAAAAAAATCCAGCTTCAGAAAAGATTACAAGCTGTTCGCTGAAAATGAGGTAATTGTGGGTACATGGTGTCCAAGTACAGGTGGCTGTGTGTGTGGAAAGGATTTAATTACATGGAGGACATTCAATTGTTTTTTGATATATTCTGTTTTGTAAATCCACTCACTGCTTGTATAAAATATTCTGTGATCTTGGCTGCTTAATTCTCAGGTTGTTAGTTAGTTAGCACTCATTAGGATTTAACATTAGCAGCATCAAGAAAAGGGACATGAATTTCAATCCAACATTATTGGAATGAGAATGCTTAGGATAAAGCCATGGTGAAAACCCATCTTTAGATCAATTCCTCAATCTGGTTTGTTTGGAACCTTCTTTACATGTTCAGTCAATTAGAATAAGAGTAAACTGATGCCTTTATGGCTGCAAAATACCTTCAGGTCAGAGAATCTCCCATTTATGATCTGTCCAGGCCAATTCTGGGATCTCTTGATACCAAGCTAAAGTCAGGTAGACCAAGATTTCAGCCAAAACTCCCAGAAAAATTGTTTGGGATACAAAGAAAAACCCACAGGCAACCTCAGGAGAAGTACAGGCTGCTTTGGAAAAAGACAGTGCGGTTGTTTCAAGGTGGACAATACAAAGACACTACAACTATGACAAAAGACTGCACGCTGTCATTGATGCCAAAGGGGACAAAACACAGAATTAAGAACTAAGGGTATGCAAACTTTTGAACAGGGGTCAGTTCATTTGTATTTGCTTTATGATTGTGCCATTCTGCTATGACCTACATTTCAATGTTAATCCCATAAGAAATAAAAGACGTGTTTTGCCTGTTCACTCATGTTCTCTTTACAAATGGTACGTACTTTTCCAATTCTCCAAGGGTATGCAAACTTTTGAGCACAACTGTATGTACACACACATACTACTGTTCAAACATTTGGGTCACTGAGAAATGCCCTTGTTTTGAAAGAAAAGCATTTTTTTTAGCAGAATTACAGTGTAGACATTGTTAATTTTGTAAATGACAATTGTATCTGGCAACAGCAGATTTCTTATGGAAAATCCTCATAGGTGTAAAGAGGCCCAATATCAGCAACCATCAGTCCTGTGATCTAATGGCACATTGTCAAAGTTTGCCATTTTAAAAGAAATTAGAAAACCCTTTTGCAATTATGTTAGTACAGATGACACTGTTATTAAAGAGATAATTTAACTGGCCTTCTTTAGACAAGTTAAGTATCTAGCAATTCTTTGTTTGATTACAGGCTCAAAATGGCCAGAAACCAAGAACTTTCTTCAGAAATTCGTCACTCTATTCTTATTCTGAGAAATTAAGGCTATTCCCTGTGGGAAATTGCCAAGAAACTGAAGATATTTGTCATACAATGCTCGTTCAACACTCCCTTCACAGAACACCGCAAATTGGCTCTAACCAGAAAAGAAAGAGGAGTGGGAGGCCCCGGTGCACAACTGAGCAAGAGAACAAATACATTAGTGTCTAGTTTGAGAAACCGATGTCTCACAGGTCCTTAACTGGCAGCTTCATAAAATGGTACACTCAAAACACCACTCTCAACACCAACAGTAAAGACCCAATTGAATGCTGGCCTTGCATAGAAAATGCCATATCTCATACTGGCCAATAAAAATTTAAGATTTAGATGGGCAAAAGAGCAGACACTGGACAGAGGAAAATTGGAAAAAAGTGTAATAGACAGATGAATCTAAGTTTCAGGTGTTTGGATCACAACGAAGAACATTCTTGAGACACAGACCCCAAAAAAAGATTCTGGAGGGGTGCTTGATGCCATCTGTCAAGCATGGTGGAGGCAATGTGATGGTCTGGGGGAGCTTTTGTGATGGTAAGTGTGGGAGATTTGTACAAGTTTGTCACGGTTGAGGGCATGTAGGACACAAGGTGCAGAGCAAGAGAAGTTAATCATTCCTTTATTCGTGCAAAACAAAGGCATAACCACAGACCTAAAGCACACAGCACAAACAATGATCCACAACACAAAAGACTAGAAGGGCATTTTAAATATGGTTACCAACTAGAGGCAACGCAGTGGAGCTGCCTCGAATTGGGGAAAACTAAAACGACAGTGCAGAGATGCTTAGAGGCACCACTGAAGTCAAGCCCTGACTGTGACCCCCAGGCTCATAGACCTGACAAGGGTAAATAGGTTCTTGAAGAAAGAAGGCTATCGCTCTATTTTCAACGCCATGCCATACCCTGTGGACAGTGCTTGATTGGAGCCAGTTTCCTCAGGACAATGACCCAAAGATCAAACTCATGTATGGACATTTCTGAGTGATCCAACATTTTTGAATATTAGTATGTACAGTGTATATTATTTTCAAATAAACACTTACTACATAAGAAAATGGCTTTTGTTTGGCGGATTTCCAGTTGTTTATCCACCACAAATCTCTTGAACGGTTTCTTCCTCACCCCAGCCTTGTGTAAGCCAGAAATCGATTTCAGCGTCCTCAAATTTGATGACTCTAACTTGGAAATACAATTTTAGAGTTTCACTATTCTTACATAAGGGCTTAAATGTAAGGTAACTGCAGTGACTTGGCCTTTGAGTTTTTAGTGAAAACCAGATCTTTTTGGATAATCATTCTGATTATATGGATTTGCCACTGCGCAAGAACATGTGGTCCAGCGGTGACACTTCTGATTCACTGTGTGCAAGAAGCATTACTGGATTGCTCAATAATTTGTGGAGAAATCCAGGAAAAAACAGGGTAGGCAACAGCATGACATTTTTATTTTTGCCTCTTGCTTTCACCCCTCTGGAGATCAATATCCTTAAAATCAATATTCATGATATTTTCAGTACAAGAGTGTTGATAAATACCACAGCTGAAATTCTTTTTAATTAGGCCTAGAGTTACATAGGGCAGAATTAATGATGCAAAACCTTCAAGTGCAGCCCTTTGAGGTGTATTGTCTTATCATGTTGGTTTTCCAAGGTATACTTTAACTTTCATAAAAGAGAACAACTTCTTCGGTCATTGTAATACATTCGGCAAAACAACAGACATGGGTGTGGGCAGGATGAAAGAGGTGCACTAATTTGACTTAATAAAATGATTCCTTGCAAAATGTGTAGGGTACAAAACAGAGATGGACATGCTGGAATTTGTCCAAAAGAAAATCTGTTTCAGAGGTCCCAAAATGGCACAGCGGACAAGTCACTGCTTTACAGTTAGCTGAGTTTTTGGGAGATCAGGGTTGAAATCCTGCTCTTGTATTAATCCGAGGGTCCCGAAATGGGCAGTATTAAATGTCCATAACAACTTGAGGCAAAACCTGCGTTTTGATAACTGTATAAATATCTCTAGGGCAAGGTGAAATGTAAAATGAAAAGTGAATTGGTGCAAAGATCTTGATAAATGTCAATGACATTAAAATGCTGAGGCACTTTAAGACTATAGAAAACACAGACCTTACAGTGCCTTGCAAAAGTATTCACCCCCACTTTGAAGATGCAAAATATTTTTTTATTGTGAAACCAATGAGAAATAGGATTTGAGCATGCATGACTATACACCCTCCCCAAAGTCAATAATTTGTTTAGCCACCAAATGTGTTTGCTTATTCTTTTCTTTAAGAAATTGCTTTTTTCCTGGCCACTCTTCTGTTAAGCCCGTCTCTGCAGTGTACGGCTTAAAGTGGTCCTATGGGCAGATACTCTAATTCTTCGCTGTGGAGCTTCGCAGACCTTTCAAGGTTTTCTTTGGTTTCCTTTTGCCTCTCTAATTAATGCCCTCCTTGCCTGGTCCATGAGTTTTGGTGGGTGGCCCTCTCTTAGCACATTTGTTGTGGTGTCATATTCTTTCCATTTTATATAATGGATTTAATGGTGCTCCGTGGGATGTTCAAAGCTTCTGATGTTTTTTTCATGTTTTTAACTAATTGTGTGACTTCTGAGGGTAATAGGTTGCATCAAATCTTATTTAGGGACTTCATAGCAAAGGGGGTGAATAAATAAATAAATACCACAAATTTACTGAAAGTAATTTTTTCATTTCACTTCACTAATTTGTATTCTTTTTTTTATGTCCATTAAATGAAATGCAAATAAAAAAAATGCAATAAATTACAGGTTGTAAAGTAACAATATAGGAAAAATACCAAGGGGGATAAATACTTTTGCATGGCATTGTATTTGATGTTCAAAAAAATGAACAGTGAAGTAATGCAGAGTCAATTTCAGGTTTTGCAAGTTGCTATATGGATTTCAACGCTTCTATGGTTTCTCTCCATTACCCATGTTTGGGGGTGTTATTTGGCTGCATTGTCTCGTCACTCTCTAGCATCTGCTATTGTGCGATCCTTCACATATGGATTACGGTGCAGGCTTCCAGGTTGTTCGGACAGTTTGATGAGAACCAGAACAGGATCGGATGTGCTTCGGGAGACATATCTCGACATCCACTATGAGTTGCAGAAATAAAGCAGGGCCCTAATCACAAACTGGATTTCACCAAATTAGGGAGGATAACAGGGGTAAAAGTAAAACAAAAGATCTGTTTGATAAAACAGAAACCTTAAGTTTACCAGATGCCTCAAAAAATTGGACAGGGCAGAAGGACAATGACCCAAAACAGTGTGAAAACATTAGCCACAAGTCAACAACAGGGATATGGAAAAAATGTCAGAGGAAGTGTTTAGTAGGATTTAGTTTTAAATGTATCCTTGCTTCATCATAAGTAGCTCTGGATAAAAGTCTGCTAAATGATCAAAAGGTGAACTGTTGTGGTGAACAACACACTTATTGGCTGACACACATTGACAGCACATAAGAGTAATAAAATAAACCGGCATGTTACTGAACATATGAGACTTCAGATTATTGTTTCGCACAGATAAAATTATTACTCAAAATAAAGTGTTGGCAAAATTGCCTTCAAAAGAAAGTATGAAGACCACAGAATCAATCAAATTGCAAATGAGAATATGACTAGGATTCTCGCCTTCGTTGCAAACAAAGATAAACAACAACAATATCATCAGAAAAAATCGCTCTGTCACTCTAACTCTACAAATGTTAATCTTGCCTCTCTCTCTCTCTCTCTCTCTCTCTCTTTCTCTCTCTCTCTCGTTTTAACATCTCTGTAAACTGTTCGCCTCCCTGCAAAGAGCGTGAGCTCTACGCCGACCGTGTATGTCACTGTATCTTTTCTGGTACAGACTCTGACACGCTCCTTCCTGGCAACGCTGCCCTCATGCAGTGTAAACACAGTAGCCCATGTTGCAACAGTCCCCAGCCAATCACTAGCATTAGACTCATTTCCCACTCTCCCACAGTCAGTTGTAACCACAAACAATTAACCAATTAGAGAGGTAAGAACAGCAAACTACAAGAGGAGAAAACATGCCATGCTGAGAAAATCATTGTCCTACATTTACAAAAACAACAACAGTTCATGCTCTGAAATAATTAACCCTGCTGTTTGGATGGCAAGACAAGATACACCGATCAGCCATAACATTATGACCACCTGCCTAATATTGTTTAGGTCCCCCTTTTGCCGCCCAAACAGCCATGACCCGTTGAGCCATGGACTCCACTAGACCTCTGAAGGTGTGCTGTGGTATCTGGCACCAAGATGTTAAGAGCAGATACTTTAAGTCCTGTAAGCTGTGAGGTGGGGCCTCCATGGATCGGTCAAGCACATTCCACAGATGCACGATTGGATTGAGATCTGGGGAATTTGGAGGCCAAGTCAACACCTTGAACTTGTTGTTGTGTTCCTCAAACCATTCCTGAACCATTTTTGCTTTGTGGCAGGGCACATTATCCTGCTGAAAGTGGCCAATGCCATCAGGGAATACCTTTGCCATGAAAGGGTGCACATGGTCTGCAAAAATGCTTAAGTAGGTGGTACCTGTCAAAGTAACATCCACATGAATGGCAGGACCCAAGGTTTCCCAGAAGAACATTGCTCAAAGCATCCCACTGCCTCTGCCGGCTTCTGCCTCCTTTCCATAGTGCTTCCTAGTGCCATGTGTTCTCCAGGTAAGCGACACATACGCACTCAACCATCCATGTGTAAAAGGAAACATGATTCATCAGACCACGCCACCTTCCTCAATTTCTCCGTGGTCCAGTTCTGATGCTCACGTGCCCATTATAGGCGTTTTCAACAGTGGACAGGGGTCTGCATGGGCAGCCTGACTGGTTTGCCCTCCACCAATCAGTGGTCATAATGTTTGGTTGATCGGTGTATTTAGCAGTCAATATTTTCTTGGTTATACAACCAAGTTGGTAAATGACTTGTTACTCAAACTTTAATCTTGTATTGTTTCATTTGTTAGGATTTTCAATGAGAGCAGGATGGATATCTTTGGTTTCAAATTTGACTAGAAACACAAATGTACCCATCAACCATGCAATGAAATATTTAAGAGCAACCGGTATTACACAAATTCTGAAACATTTCAATATCTTAAATCCTGTTAAAAATAATGTCATGAAGGTTGATGACGCAACAGTGAATGAATGTGGCACAGTAGCGAGGGATATATGACCTATGACAAAAACAGGCTGCCTGAGTTTTAATGGTGTTGGAGTTTCACCTCATCTCTAATTTAACACCTACTCTGTGATACAGTATTTATAGACCCTTTTGATCATGTATTTTAATGATACCCATTGATTCTTGGAGAATGTCTCCTGTAAATGCAGAGGGCTTAGTTCAACGGTCTGACATATAATTCATTTTCTAACTAATTAGGGAGCCACAGAAGTGTTGTTTTTATCATACTGTGCGAACGTATTCGGCCATCTAAGTGAGCAGATCATTTTTATAACTTGATTAAAACACATTATATAACATTAAACTAAATACAAATAAATATACATACCATATCAAGTAACAAAATATATATATATATATTTTTTTTTTACTAGTCAGTACTTTGTGTGGCCTTAGAATGCAAAACTGAAAGAACTTGCTTGGTAGACTCTGTGGTAAATTCTTCCAAACTTCCTCCAAAATGTCCTCTTATTATTTCTTTTGACTTTGACAGCTTTTTGTCTGTTTCTCATTTGAAGTGATATGCACAGCTTGGTTTATGTTTAGGTTGGGGCTTTGAGGTGGCCAATCTAAACCTGTGAGTTTTTCCAATACGCATATTTTTGCTCCAAGTTGGTCTTAATTGACTTTGCAGAGTGTTTTGGAGTTATTATCATGCTGAAAATAAATGTTTTTGCCAATCAGTCATGGCAATTTGTTGTTAGATTCATTTTCAGGGTTAGAGCATGTACTTTGGAGCTAGATAACTCTGCCGGATGCTGAGCAAGCTTTTACTGTATATTTTTCTGTCCCTCAAGGTGGTGACCATTAAGAACTGTTCATCAGATGCAGACAGTTCTTATTTGTGAATTTGTTTTACTAGCCTTCTCAAAAGATATCAATTACCTTTTAAACAACACAAGACATTCTTTCTACTTCTGTATTGTATTCATTGTATTTGAAGCTATTCTGTTATATAGCTGTTTATTTGAGCAAACATACTGATCAGAGAAATAGATTAAAAGTTTTTTTCAGTTTGCTTTTGAATTTCTGTACAGTACTATGCAATACATCATCCTTTACCCAAAACAGTTGACACAAACACAAACATACAGTACATGGATGATGCGTTAAAAAATAAAGAAAAAATTCCTTATCCGCATCAGTTATTACTACAGACAGCAACATGTAAGAGACAATAGGATTTGCTATTTGGCTTTGGTCAGGCTATGGTCTATTCCCACTGCTGCTGTCTGGTAGACGCTACCGGAGCATCGGGGCACGCACTTCCAGACTCAAAAAATGTTTTTTCCCTCAGGCCATTAGGTAACACTGATCCATGATCATACTGATCACACATGTACTTTCCAGATACTCTTTCAGGTACTTTTAATGGGCATTAGAATATTCCCTTGCACGTACCATTCATAATCATATTACACTCATATGTATTTATACTACTCAATACTCAATACTACTATACTGTTCATACTCGCCATATTAATAAGCTTGTTACACTCAAATGTATCTATAATATTAAATAATTCTACCAATTGCTGCTAGTTTACACTGTTATGTATGTCAATGCCATACTTGTCATATTTATATGTTCAATAATACAACACAGATTGCTGCTAGATTACAGTACTTGTATCTTTAAACTGCTGCTAGTGTGCAGTGTTATGTATATTTCTGCTTCATTTCAAAAATAATATTTTTGTCTGGCTAAATTTTTGCTTATATTAGTCTTCTCCTTAACTCTAACTACATAGTTTGTCAGGTACCATGTCATAAGATTTCCACTGTGCAGGATGATGCTGTGTTGTTCGGTGCATTTGACAAATAAACCTTGAAACTATTTTACCAGACCTCTGATTCATTATAGTTGACACATATATGATCCACAATACACAGAAATAATAGCAATTATAAAGATTTTACACTTCATCCTCACCAACTTGGAAATAACACATTTAACAAAGAAGAGAACAGAAGAGTGACATCATGACTCATTGCTATAATCACCTCTCAACAAGATGGGTGACACGTTTCATAATGCGGATGTGATATATATATAGGCCTCCAAAGTGATGTGAACGCTAATGAACTTCCTGCAAGATTAGACAAATAAAAGGAATGTGTTTCATTTTAGTCTCAAAAACCTTAATCCTCTTTTAACCTTTCAAATCTCAGATTGTGTGAGTATCAGTAAAACCATTTCAATACGTTTATGTTTTCATCCAATTGGATGTTTTAGAGCCCAGCATTACCCACTTCCAAATGACCCAGGATGTTCTAGAGCCCAGCACATTATAAATGTTTTAGGAAGCATGCATGGGTAAATTGGAAGGGTGTTTTGCATGGTCTAAAGCCATCTGAGATACTAAAGTAGTGGGATCACATGACTCAGTCACAGAGATATTTGGACCAAAATCTGACTGTAAAAACAAATTAACTCCCTACTTTTCTTTTGCTTCAGAGAAGGAATTAATTTCTTATTGACACTGTACACAAAGATTTGCAGCACATGGAAAGGTTTTGACCAAAACGTGATTTAAAAACGTGACACAGGGACTTCACATGGATTCCATGTAAGAATAGAATACTACCATCAGGGGCTGTCGGTCTATCTTAATGTCAATGACTGAGCATTGATGGGAAGATCAGAAATTGTCACCCGTAAAAAATGAAAGGAGAAAAGAAAAAAAAAAGAATGGGAAAAAACAGTTTAATACAGTGAGGAGCTGAACTTGAATGACCAACACATAATGGCTGACCCACTAATGGAAAGACCATCATAGCAACAAAAAGGAGCAGGTAAACACGTGTGGCACACATACGACGGGTCAAATCACAAATGGACATAATTTTCCTTATAAAACACATGACTTTTGACCAGAACCACACAAGACCCCCTGATAATACAGTTACATATACTCAGGAATTCACTTGGTTGTTATTAGTGGACAACATTTAGACCCACAATACCGTTTACACAAATTCAATGCACACTGTATTTAAATCAGTGGCGAGCAGAGGTTTAAAACAAGATAATGAGTAATGGATTCTCAAATACACTACAATTCAAACGATTGGGGTCACTTAGAAATGTTCTTGTTATCCATGAAAACATATATGAAATAAATTTGAACAGGAAATATAGCAAAATGAATAGGAAATATAGTCATTCACAAGGTTAGAAATAATGATTTTTAATTGATAAAAGAATTGTGTTCTTCAGATGTTCCTTCCATCAAAGAATCCTCCATGTGCAGCAATTACAGCCTGGCAGACCTTTGGCATTCTAGATGTGAATTTGTTGAATCAATTTGAAGAGATTCCTGAAGCACCTCTGTGATGGTAATTCCATCGATCGACACTCTAAAATAAGGAAGTACAGAGACAAAATTCTCTAAGCACAAGTTAACCATTTTAATATTATTTGCAAATAAGAGAGACGCGTCAAACACCTACCAACATAATCGTCCGAGGAGTCTCTGACTCCATACATGCACAATCCATGTTGATTACAGTGAAAAGGGGTGTGGTAAGTTGTTGCCCATCTGTCTTGTGTCACAAAGGCTTTACCCAAAGGGTGGGCTGTCCCCCCACCTTATCCTTCCTGCCATAATGTTTATGGTTGTGTTTACCTAAAGGGGCCAATTGATCTTACTTACCCGCAAGGACCACATTCCTAAGGAACAGAGAGGACTGACACCCTTCTTTGTCTAGGCAGGAGGATATGGCCCAAATACCTAATAATCCTCTGATATTATACAGACATGTGTGTCACAATCAAAGTAAAGATCAACATACCAGCCAATGGAAAGACAGATATTTCTCAAATGCACCTTAGTTAAAAAGTTCCATAACACCTCCCACAAGTTGGATTGGCTTGATGGGCACTTGTTTTGTACCATACGGTCACTCCCAGAACAGAACAGATTCGGTGACTGTGCTGGTCACTACTGTACATTATAGACAGAATACCAGCTGACTGCGTTGTCACAAAATTGTTCTTGCATAGATTGTAGCTGTGCTTTGGGTCATTGCCCTGTTGTAGGAGGAATTTATCTCCAATCAATTGCCGTCCACAGGGAACGGCATGGTGTTGCAAAATGGAGTGATAGCCTTCCTTCCTTCCTCAAGATCCCATTAACCCTGTCCAAATCTCCCACTTTACCACCACCAATGCACCCCCATACCATGACATTGTCTCCACCATGCTTGACAGATGGCATCAAGTAGACCTCCAGCATCTTTTTATTTAGTCTGTGTCTCACTGGTGTTGTTCTTTGTGGTGTGAAACACATATTCCACATATTCCTCTGTCCAGGGTCTGTGTTCTTTGGCCCATCTTAATCTTTTCTATCTATTGGCTAGTCAGAGATATAACATTTTCTATGCAAGGCCAGCATCCAGTCACCTCCTCATTGTTGGTGTTGAGAGTGGCGTTTTGAGTGTACCATTTTATGAAGCTGCCAGTTGAGGAACTGTGAGGCATCGGTTTCTCAAACTAGACACTAATGTATTTGTTCTCTTACTCAGTTGTGCACCCGGGGCCTCTACTCATTTTTCTTTTCTGGTTAGAGCCAGTTTGCGCTGTTCTGTGAAGGGAGTGTTGAACGAGCGTTGTACGACAAATATCTTCAGTTTCTTGGCAATTTCCCACAGGGAATAGCCTTCATTTCTCAGAATAAGAATAGACTGACAAATTTCTGAAGAAAGTTCTTGGTTTCTGGCCATTTTGAACCTGTAATCGAACAAATAATTGCTGATGCTCCAGATACTTAACTTGTCTAAAGAAGGCCAGTTAAATTGCCTCTTCTTTTAAAATGGCAAACTTTGACAACGTGCCATTATAACACAGGACTGATGGTTGCTGATAATGGGCCTCTTTACACCTATGTAGATATTCCATTAAAAGTCTGCTGTTGCCAGATACAATTGTCATTTACAACATTAACAATGTCTACACAGTAATTCTGCTAAATTATATGCTATTTCAATGGTTCTCAGTGACCCAAATGTTTGAACAGTAGTATGTGTGTGTATATACAGTTGTGCTCAAAAGTTTGCATACCCTTGGAGAATTGGTAATGTATGTACCATCTGTAAAGAAAACATGAGTGAGCAGGCAAAACACGTCTTTTATTTCTTATGGGATTCCCATTGAAATGTAGGTCATAGCAGAATGGCACAATCATGAAACAAATCGTGGAAACAAATAAACAAATGAACTGACCCCTGTTCAAAAGTCGGCATACCCTTAGTTGTTAATACTGTGTTTTGTCCCCATTGATCTAAAGAGGGGTTTTCACCATTGCTTGATCCTAAGCATTCTCATTCCAATAATATCGTGTTGAAATTCATGTCCCTTTTCTTGATGCTGCTAATGTTAAATCCTAATGAGTGCCAGCTAACTAACAACCTGAGAATTAAACAAGCAAAGACCACAGAATGTTTTATACAAGCAGTGAGTGGATTTACAAAACAGAATATATCAAAAAACTATTGAATGTCCTCCATGTAATTAAATCCTTTCCACACACACAGCCACCTGTACTTGGACACCATGTACCCACAATTACCTCATCATTCAACAAACAGCTTATGATCTTTTCTGAAGCTGTATTTTTTTTAAGTGGGAGCTTTGCAAAGCGTAGGTGAGGATTTTTGTCCTGGTTACATTTAACTTTTTTTTTTAAATATAAAAACAACAGCTACGCAGTGAAACGTGTAATTGCATATAGCTTGTTTCAAGTTCCAATATTTAATAACTGATTCTGAAACAACCATTTTAACCTGTCTTTACATAGTTATATATACAGTGGGGAGAACAAGTATTTGATACACTGCCGATTTTGCAGGTTTTCCTACTTACAAAGCACGTACAGGTCTGTAATTTGTATCATAGGTACACTTCAACTGTGAGAGACAGAATCTAAAACAAAAATCCAGAAAATCACATTGTATGGTTTTTCAATAATTAATTTCCATTTCATTGCATGACTTAAGTATTTGATCAGCTACCAACCAGTAAGAATTCTGTCTCTCACAGACCTGTTAATTTCTCTTTAAGAAGCCCTCCTGTTCGCCACTCATTACCTGTTTTAACTGAACCTGTTTGGAATCGTTACCTGTATAAAAGACACCTGTCCACAAACTCAATCAAACAGACTCAAACCTCTCCACAATGGCCAAGACCAGAGAGCTGTGTAAGGACATCAGGGATAACATTGTAGACCTGCACAAGGCTGGGATGGGCTACAGGACAATAGGCAAGCAGCTTGGTGAGATGGAAACAACCGTTGGTGCAATTATTAGAAAATGGAAGAAGTTCAAGATGACGGTCAATCTCCCTCGGTCTGGGGCTCCATGCAAGATCTCACCTCGTGGAGCATCAATGATCATTAGGAAGGTGAGGAATCAGCCCAGAACTACATGACAGGACCTGGTCAACGACCTGAAGAGAGCTGGGACCACAGTCTCAAAGAAAACCATTAGTAACACAATACGCCGTCATGGATTACAATCCTGCAGCGCACGCAAGGTCCACCTGCTCTAGCCAGTGCATGTCCAGGCCCGTCTCAAGTTTGTCAATGACCATCTGGATGATCCAGGAGAGGATTGGGAGCAGGTCATGTGGTCTGATGAGACAAAAATAGAGCTTTTGGTATAAACTCCACTCGCCGTGTTGGAGGAAGAAGAAGGATGACTACAACCCCAAGAACACCATCCCAACCATGAAGCATGGAGGTGGAAACATCATTCTTTGCGGATGCTTTTCTGCAAAGGGGACAGGACGACTGCACCATATTGAGGGGAGGATGGATGGGGCCATGTACTGTGAGATCTTGGCCAACAACCTCCTTCCCTCAGTAAGAACATTGAAGATGGGTCGTGGCTGGGTCTTCCAGCATGACAACGACCCAAAATACACAGCCAGGGCAACTAAGGGCCTTTGGTGAAGCCCTACCCAAATCTAACTATTAGTAAAATTAATGAATAATTATTTATTCGTAAATAAAATTAAGACCGGGACGATTTGCCGCACGCCCGTTTTTCAATATCACGCACGCGCACTACTACCAGAAGGAGAGGATCTTCAGTACCGCGGCTGCTGGTAAGTGCTGTTCTCAGCGAAGCGGTGTGTGTACTGTATGAAACGGGCCACGTTGATTTTGAGTAATGACGATGTCCTAGACAGAGTTTACTATAACTGCTATTCTTTACTATTCTGTATAACAGAGAAGAAAAAGCCTTCAGATTGGGACAACTTAAGACACTTCAGTTTGTAATTCCAGAGTTATTAATAGGTGCAAAGAAAATAGTTTTTTAAACTTTTGACCTTAAAATGGTCTTTTCTATTCTGATTCTTTTTCAAAACTGCATAACAACATTTGCTGCCATATAAATACAGAAGCATACGTATCGATACACGTATCAGACAGGAATGTGTCTCAATATATTGATGTATTGATATTTTGAGCAAAATATCAATACATATATTTAAAGCCTTGTTCCTTGTGCCCCTTTTCTACTTTGAGCACCTGCCCCTCCAAAGGTCTCTGCACGGCCCTGCTAAGGAGTGACTCCAAAAGAAGCACAGGCACAGGTACAAGTACAGGAAACGTATGATCTCTGTAGTTGCAAACAAAAGTTTCTGTACCAAATATTAAGCTCTGATCTGCTGATGTATCAAATACTTATGTCATGCAATAAAATGCAAATTAATTACTTCAAAATCATACAATGTGATTTTCTGGATTTTTGTTTTAGATTCCGTCACTCACAGTTGAAGAGTACCTATGATAAAAATTGTGGGAAAACCTGCAAAATCGGCAGTGTATCAAATACTTGTTCTCCCCACTGTATACTCATTATGGGCATGGAAGACACTTTCAAGAAATTGAAGAATAATAACAATAACCAATTTTAGAATTTTTGGACTTCAATGAAAGAACAATGAAAGAGGCGATTTTAGCCATAATGCAAGTTACTAACTCAATTAATTAGAATGTTTAGAAATATACTCCATCTTACACAATTTGATAAGTGCACGATTGATCTAGTTGATCTAGTTATACAGCGGATATAAGTGCACACCCTTAAACCAATTCTTTGTTGAAGCACCTTTTGATTTTATTACAGCACTTTTTGGGTAGGAGTCTATTAGCATGGCACATCTTGACGTGGCAATATTTGCACACTCTTCTTTGGAGAAGCACTCCAAATCTGTCAAATAGCGAGGACATCTCCTGTGCACAGCCCTCTTAAGATCACCCCACAGATGTTCAATTGGATTCAGGTTTGGGCTCTGGCTGGGCCATTCCAAAACATTTATCTTCTGGTAAAGCCATGCTTTTGTGGATTTGGATGTGTGCTTTGGGTCATTGTCATGCTGAAAAGTGAACTTCCTCTTCATCTTCAGCTTTCTAACGGACGCCTGAAGGTTTTGTGCCAAAATTGACTGGTATTTGGAACTGTTCATAATTCCCCCCACCCTGATTGAGGCCCAGCTGAAGAAAAAGAGCCCCACCAGGTTCCAGCTGAAGAAAAAAGCCCCACGATGCTTCACTGTGGGTATGGTGTTCTTTGGGTAATGTGCAGTGTTTTTTTTGCGGCAAACATCTTTTGGAATTATAGCCAAAAAGTTAAACCTTGGTTTCATCAGACCATAACACATTTTCCCAAGTGCTTTTGGGGGACTTGATGTTTGTTTTTGCAAATTTCAGCCGGGCTTGGATGTTTTTCATTTTAAGAAAAGGCTTCCGTCTTGCCACCCTACCCCATAGCCCATTCATATGAAGAATACAGGAGATTGTTGTCACATGTAGCACACAGCCAGTACTTGCCAGAAACCCCTGCAGTTCCTTTAATGTTGCTGTAGGCCTCTTGGGAGCCTCCCTGACCAGTTTTCTTTTTGTCTTATAATCAATTTTGGAAGGACGTCCAGTTCTTGGTAATGTCTCTGTTGTGCCACATTTTCTCCACTTGATGATGACTGTCTTCACTGTGTTCCATGGTATATCTAATACTTTGGATATTATTTTGTACACTTCTCCTGACTGATATCTTTCAACAATAAGATCCCTCTGACGCTTCGGAAGCTCTCTGCCGACCATGGCTTTTGCTCTGAGATGCAACTAAGAAAATGTAAGGAAAATCCTACTAGAACAGCTGAACGTTATTTGTGATTAATCAGAGTTACTTTAAATAATGGCAGGTGTGTAATGACTTCTATTTAACTTGAGTTTGAATTTGCCCATAGCCCATTCATATGAATAATACGGGAGATTGTTGTCACGTGTAGCACACAGCCAGTACTTGACAGAAATTCCTGCAGTTCCTTTAATGTTGCTGTAGGCCTCTTGTAAGCTTCCCTGACCAGTTTCCCTCTTGTATTTTCATCAATTTTGGAGGGATGTCCAGTTCTTGGTAATGTCTCTGTTGTGCCATATTTTCTCCACTTGATGATGATAGATGATGGTATATCTAATGCTTTGGAAATTATTTTGTACCCTTCTCCTGACTGTTATCTTTCACCAATTAGATCCCTCTGATGCTTTGGAAGCTCTCTGCGGACCATGGCTTTCGGTCTGAGATGCAACTAAGAAAATGTCAGGAAAATCCTACTAGAACAGCTGAACTTTATTTATAATTAATCAGAATCACTTTAATTGATGGCAGGTTTTGAAATGGCTATTTAACATGAGTTTAAATGTGATTGGTTAATTTTGAACACAGCCAAATCCTCATTTGAGTGTGTGCACACTTATGCAACTAGGTTATTGTAAGGTTTTTATTTTAAAAATGTCCCCCTCGAAGATTTCAGTTGGTTTTTCAATTGATTGTTTACAGGGGTGGCTTTTCACAGGGGTGTGTAGACTTTTTATATCCACTGTATATTTCTGTCCAGCCACTAGGGAGCTAGGGAGCCCCCAACTGACAGGGGAGAAGGGGCCCCAAATAAAATGTTGTTTAGGGCCTCCAAAAGACCGCACAATAGCTCCATACACTAATGGACCAAAATCTTATGACCACCTGCCTACTTTGCTGTTGGTCCTCTGCGTGCCACAAAATTAGTGCTGACCCACTGAGCCATGGACACTACAAGACCCCGGAAGGTGTCTTGTCATATCTGGCACCAAGACATAAGCAGCAGATCCTGTAAGTTGTAGGTTGCAAGGTAGAGCCGCCATGGATCGGACTATTGGTCCCACAGATGCTCAATCGGGATTGACACCTGGGGAATTTGATGGTCTGACCAACACCTTGAACTCTTCATCATGTTCCTCAAACCATTCCTGAACAATGTGTGCAGTTTGTCAGGGTGCATTATCCTGCTGAAAAAGCCCACAGCCATTAGGGAACACCATTGCCCTGAAGGGGTGTACTTGGTCTGTCACAATGTTTAGGTAGGTGGCACATGTCAAATTGATGCCCCCATGAATAACTGGACCCAGGGAGGGAGTGTGATGCGCTGGGCTACAACACAGCCTAGAGCATCACACTCCCTCCACCGGCTTGTCGTTTTCTCACAGTGCATCCATTGTTGGTGCTTCAGTGATAAGCGGGTCATCATGGACACTCTGGTCTGGGGCTACACAGCCCCATACGCAGCAGGGTGCCATGCATTGTGTTGTGACACATTCCTCCTGTAAACATTGATCAATGTTATGTGTTTCACCTGTGATTAGTTAGAATGTTATGGCTCACCAGTGTATATGTTCCTTTTCACTGCTCCAGAATATTAAGCAAACACTAAAATTCAGGTCTCGATGAACAAAATACATTAAAGACTAAAATCTTCACTTTACATTGTGTAATTCGCTGAGAACAAAATGACATAACAACAGTCAATGGAAACCAAAATCACCAAATTGTGTGCTGGATCCAAAAATACAGGGCTCACTGCAACAGCTTAAGATCTGACGATGGGTCTGAGGATTTCATTGCAGTACCTAACAGCCGTCAAGGTACCGTTGGCTAGAACGTGGAATTCTGTGCGACCCTCCAAGACTCTTTCACGTCTGTGTCTCCAAGGATATGCCTACCCAGCCCATTACAGACCCACTGCCAAATCAGTGATGCTGGATAATGTTGCAGACAGCATAACTTTCACCATGCCTTGGAGAAACAGCAAACCTTCTTGAAACAGCATGTACGGATGTGCCATCCTGGAGGAGCTGAATTACCCGTGCAACCTGAATGGGCTGCAGACACCACCTTATGGCACCAGTAGTGACAAGGACACAAGCAAAACTGAAAACTAGAGAAGAATCAGTCAGGAAGGACAAGGAAGGAACAATTGTCTGTGGCCACCACCGGCAAAATCATTCTCTTTTTGGGGGTTGTCTTGCTTTTGCCTCTCCAGGGCACCTGTTACCACTTTCATTTGCACCAAACCTTGATTCACAATTGCTCATGCTTCCTGACTGGACAGATTGATATCCTTAAAGTTTTATGGACTTGGTGTTATACTGTGATGATTATGTGTTCCCTTAATGTTTTTGAGCAGTGTATATACAATGCCAGGTTAGGTTGAAGACTATACTGCCTTCAACAGCACAGATGTTAGCTAGCCAACCAGAATCCAGTTCATGCTGTCCGGTATTTTGCTAAGCCCAAAAGAACTACAAAAAAGTCTTATAAGGTAGCTAATAAGCTAGCTACATTTGTTACTTACTTATCACGTCTGACTAACAAGCCACATATTCTCACATCACAGCTCTTCTATCTCTGTTGAATCCTCCTTCTCACATGCTCCTGTTGGTATTTCATCTCATCTTCTCATTGGTTTTGAGCTGGTGTCTAGTTACTACCAATTCAGCAACCCAAATTGCTAAATGCTAGATGCTAGCGGTGGATGGTCAAACACACCATAAGGTGAGTCGGAAATCAACAATCGCTACAGTGCTTTAAGGGTTTAGTTTAGAGGTTTGGAAAAATAAATATTATTCCTGGAAAAATATGGAAATATTATGGTATATGTGTGTCAGTTGGCCTAGATCTCTGTATCTACATCTATGTGTTCATAGTTTGTGTACTATAGGACTCTAATTCCACCTGTTCAGCCAAGCTCCCAGACACCGATGGAAAAAAGTCTTGGTTTAGCAGGTTGCTAGGAGCACAGTGAGTTCATAGTTACCTGGGGTCTGATTATTGTCATGAGACAGCCTACAGGGATTATGGGATTAACGATGAGGAGTCTTGACAATTTGGTGCCACATAATCTCCCAACGCTAACTTGACAAGGGCGCTGTGGACCACAGAGAAATCCACACTGAGGGTTTTATAGTAGAGCAGGTCAAGAGCTTCACACGCACGCACACCATAATGAAAACAACTTCCAATGCTGCTACATTAATAAAATCCTGACCGGCTTTATTACCACTTGCATGGCAACAGCACTTACCCTAGTTCACAAGACATTTCAGAGAGTGGTGCAAACAGCTGAGTTAGTCACAGAAATCATCCAAGTCCTTTACACCAGGCAGTATCAGAGGAACACCCTAAAAATTGCACCTAAAAAAAAAAATCCAGCCACCCAAGCCTTACGTACAATGTTCTCAATCCCACCAAAAGGCATGCACGGCAAGTGGTACATCATTTCTAGAACTCATAGCTTCTACTTCTACAAAATATCTATATATCCATAAGTAAACCTTTCTCTGTTAGACTACACCTGATATTTTGGAAGCATGTGGCAAACATTAGATGTTATGGATAAATGTCAGAAATACTGCTAAGTTTGAAGCCACACCTGGATGAATACACTATGTTTCATGGAGCTTGCAACACCAGAGGATGTCGGTTTGATTCCCACTGTCGACTAGCTCGGAAATGTATGCACTCAGTACTGTAAGTGGCTCTGGCTAAGGGTGTCAGCAAAATTACATAGATGTAACCATCAGTCTAATACTCTCTAGTAACAGGTGCACATTGGTTGTGTCTGTGCATACAGTAACGTGTATTTCCCTATAACAAGGCCATGCATAGAGGTTCTGATAGCCAAATATTGTGAATGTGCATGTCAGATGCAGTGGCAGGGATATTGGCTCCATATAAAGAAGACAGGTAACTGAGAAAAATGGAGCAGAGGAAAAAGTCTATTTATGTGTTTGTTGTCACTATGCCTAACCAGGCATACTGGGTGATTGGTAGCTGGAGCACTCTGACCTGTCTGCTCTTTGTTTGCCTTTCTCCTCTCTCAATTACCAGTGCTCCACTGTTCCCCCTAATTGACTAGCCAGGACTGGCTATCAGGAGTGGTCAGCTCAGGGGGTGTACAAAGAACTGCATCCCCAACAGCAGAGTGTAGTAATGGCAGAAAAGCAATGTTCTATCTGCTCAGGCAAATCTATTTGTACTCTAAGAACAGGAAGTTTTTGATATTGTAACCTTTGACCTCTATCCACTAATACCTCTAAACTGCACACATGCACTGACGTGCAGCACTTTTGGGTCTGCAACACTGATGAAATCATAGCCCACGCAGACAATGAAATTAAATGTCACTGAGTTTAAATTAGTTTGCATTATAGAAAAGATAAAAATGTATTGACCTAATCAATTCACAGTCAGAAACCTTTTCAACCGAACAAACCTTAACATCAATTCTGGTAAGCTGTCTCTCTCCCTCAGTATCTCACACCAATCTACTGTACCCAAGAACATCACCTAGCCAGAGCAATTAGCCAAAATGTATGAGGGAAAAGTAAATACCCTCTCCAATTTTACATCTGGCTGTCAAATTTTGCGATCAGTTAACCTGGTCATAATTCAGACACAACATACACACTTGCATGTCTGTCCATTGTGTCCATTTTATCGATGTCAATTGACACAAGAGATATTTTAGCTGTGGATGACATTAAATGTGGTCTGTATCAAGGAGCTACATGATGAAGTAATTCAACTTTAGTTAACCAATTTAAACAGAAATGCTACTTATTCTCTATCTCCTGGAGGCAACAAATTATCTTACTTTACAAACCTAAAACCTATTTATTTGACTACCAAGTAAACTATCTTTAACAACTCCATTAATAACTACTTCAGTCTATTGTGCCAAAACGCCTTACTCTGTCATGGAATGAATAGTAAACATAAGATATGTCATTGTCCTCGCTTCTTAAAGGAAAGTCCTTAAAATGATATTCCAATTTATAGGCATTGATACATATATACAGCTCCGGAAAAAATTAAGAGACCACTGCACCTTTTTCTTTCCTTTCCAAAAAAGAACCGTTCAATTTGCAGTGGTCTTTTAATTTTAACCCTTCTGTTCCTCACTCAAAACTTTCCTTTTCAACTTTTTTGGAAAGGAAAGAAAAAGGTTCAGTGGTCTCTTAAATCTTTCCGGAGCTGTATATATTTATCTTGATTATACACTGGTGAGCCAAAACATTATGACCACCCACAGGTGAAGCGAATAACGTTAATGATCTCCTAACAACGGCACATGTAAAAGTCCGGGTAGATTTGATGGTAAGCGAACAATATCTTCTCGTAGTCAACATGTTGG
Source organism: Esox lucius (assembly GCF_011004845.1). NCBI lineage: Eukaryota > Metazoa > Chordata > Actinopteri > Esociformes > Esocidae > Esox > Esox lucius. The sequence continues at coordinate 21,490,155 of NC_047579.1, read as the reverse complement.
GTGCAGGAGAAATGGACAGGAGAAAAACATGAGCAAATTCGACAAGGGCTAAGTTGTTATGGCCAGACAACTGGGTCAGAGTAGCTCTGAAATTGCAAGGCTTATGGGGTGCTACTGGCCAGCAGTGGTGAGTGCCTACCAATAGCGGTCCAAGAAGGGTGAAACCACAAACCGGTGAAAAGGTGTTGGGTGCTTAAGGCTCATTGATGAACAAGGGCAATGGAGGCTATCCTGCTTGGTCCAAACCAATAGAGGGTCTACTGTGGCACAAGTCACAGAATATTTTTATGATGGTTACGGGAGGAATGTGTCACAACACACAGTGCATTGCACACTGTGTAGCCCCAGAACACTTTGAGTGCCCATGATGACCCCTGTCCATCATGGAAAGTGTCTCAAACAGGCATGTGAGCGATGGAACTGGACCTTGGAGCAGTGGAAGAAGTTCGCCTGGTGTGTTGAGTGCTGTTTTGTTTTTGAGTCCTGTTTTTCATGTGGACTGCCGTGTAGGTTTGTGCCATTTACCGGGGAAAGCAATGGCACCAGGATGCACAAAACAACACCCGTTTTTGGCAGAGAAAAATATATACCCTCAAGCACCCCTTGAACAGCGAACCACGCATGAGCACGCGAAAAGCCAAAATGCCTAGTGGACAAGGCCAGTTACAGGCTGAGACTATGCTTAAATTGCCACAGTTACCTACTGGGCACTGTCTGAAATTGTAACTTAGTGGGCACAGCCTTAGTATCCAAAGAAATTGCGTGATGGAAGTTCATAGAATTGTCACAGCTTTAAAGTTTCCACCCACTGGACCAGACCAACGCTCAGTAACCCAAAGAATTAAAGGTAACTTTGCTTCTGTCTCTGTCATGTGGCCAAATAGTATGCCACAGTGGCTACAGTTTGCATTGTGTTGTGAGTGACGTCAACACAGCAACTGAACAATATTGTTCACTAGTCCCCTAAATCAGAATCAAGGGCAGAGGGAACTATTTTGTGAATATTCGGCACTTCAATGACAATCAAACTGCGTCTGGTTTTGACATGGATACCCTTGAGGGAAAGTATTTGCAAGGGCTTAGGGGAAAATAATTTTTGCACGGATTCCAAGTCAAAGCATGGATCACTCTCATATGTATCAAATAGTGAAACAAGAAAATGAACCAGGTAAGCCTAGTTCTGCCGGCCTGTGATTAGAAGGGATGAATATTTTTGTCCAAGGCTGAACTCGATCCGTGTTTTCTTATGTGGTGGACTGTGTCGTTAACTGCTATTTAAACAGCGGGCATTGTTGCATGTAATACGCAATATTTTTGTCATCAGTGCAGTCTGTTCATCACAATATAACCATGAATAGTTTTAGTTTAGGCATACTATCCTGAACAATTGGTCCTAATCTGATTGGTCCGTGGCGAGGATTAAACCCCGGTCAGTGGCAGTCCACGTCTCTAACCACTACGCTAGGTAACAGCGGGTTGTCAGTCAGTCAGGCACTCAGTAAGAGACATTCGCTCTTCTTGGCTGGCCCCCCTTACGCGATCCACCAAAAAGGCAACATGTAGAAATGGATGAATGTCCCATTTTAATGAAAATTATTTAAATATGTTTGGCTTCCTAATATGTAGGGACTATGTGCAAAGCATGCAATTTTAACAGAGACATTTTGAAGTATATTAGCCGCAGTATCAGGCTCTGGCCGTTTGCTAAAAATAACTTCATACTAAGAGAAATCAGTGATTTACTGGGCAACTAAATATATAATTTGTGATAGACAGTTGCGGTAGACCCAGATGACCCGAGCAGATTTTAAAAACCTCGCCAAAGATTCTCTTGATTAAGCACCACATTTTTCTTCTCTCTTGTCAGAAAGTTAAATTCCCCATTGATCTATCAGCTTGGTTAAACATGTCGGTGAAAATGTATTTTGTCGAATGTACTATTTCTTACAAATAATATATTTATTTTTTTATTGTAACTGATATATGTCAGGCAGAAAAGGTGGGTTGAACAGATAATCAATGGAATATCATCAGTTTCTATTGTAAAAGCGATTTGATTATCCACTCCTTAAACAGAGTCAAATGATTCTAACAAGAGGTACATTGTCTGATGTGCATGGCTTGAGCCTTCCAATAGTTGCCACAGAACATTCTACAGTAATTGGTGGAACCAGTATGTTGCCAATCTATGAACCAACCATGCTGTTCGAAACAAAGTAAAAATAGAACGAAAGTAATCTAATGAGGGTTTGCTGTTCTATGCCAATTTCGAAGCATGGTGTTACCTGTCCGATGACACCAAATGACCTTCAACCATTTGATTCCTTAATGAGCCATTTCCTGTTGTAAGCTGCCCTTCTATCATTAGACAGCTTCTTGTTCTTTCTGTACAGAGCCAGATATTGGGGCAGTCATCAGGCTGACTGCACTACATGAGAGAAGTGAAGTAATCAGACAGGTCATTAACTGCTCTCTGTGTAATCAAAAAAATTAATATTGATATCATGTTAATAATACACATATGATAATATCGTATTCACTAGGTGAAACTGCAGTTCTATTTTTCCAAAAACTCCTCTCGGTTGTTCAATACATTCTTCATGTCACATATAGACAAATGGTGTACACTCACCTAAAGGATTATTAGGAACACCATACTAATACTGTGTTTGACCCCCTTTCGCCTTCAGAACTGCCTTAATTCTACGTGGCATTGATTCAACAAGGTGCTGAAAGCATTCTTTAGAAATGTTGACCCATATTGATAGGATAGCGTCTTGCAGTTTATGGAGATTTGTGGGATGCACATCCAGGGCAAGAAGCTCCCGTTCCACCACATCCCAAAGATACTCTATTGGGTTGAGATCTGGCGACTGTGGGGGCCATTTCAGTACAGTGAACTCATTGTCATGTTCAAGAAACCAATTTGAAATGATTTGAGCTTTGTGACATGGTGCATTATCCTGCTGGAAGTAGCCATCAGAGGATGGGTACATGGTGGTCATAAAGGGATGGACATGGTCAGAAACAATGCTCAGGTAGGCTGTGGCATTTAAACAATGCCCACTTGGCACTAAGGGACCTAAAGTGTGCCAAAAAAACATCCCCCACACCATTACACCACCACCACCAGCCTGCACAGTGGTAACAAGGCATGATGGATCCATGTTCTCATTCTGTTTACGCCAAATTCTGACTCTACCATCTGAATGTCTCAACAGAAATCGAGACTCATCAGACCAGGCAACATTCTTCCAGTCTTCAACTGTCCAATTTTGGTGATCTCGTGCAAATTGTAGCTTCTTTTTCCTATTTGTAGTGGAGATGAGTGGTACCCGGTGGGGTCTTCTGCTGTAGTTGCCCATCTGCCTCAAGGTTGTGCGTGTTGTGGCTTCACAAATGCTTTGCTGCATACCTCGGTTGTAACGAGTGGTTATTTCAGTCAAAGTTGCTCTTCTATCAGCTTGAATCAGTCGGCCCATTCTCCTCTGACCTCTAGCATCAACAAGGCATTTTCGCCCACAGGACTGTCGCATACTGGATGTTTTTCCCTTTTCACGCCATCCTTTGTAAACCCTAGAAATGGTTGTGCGTGAAAATCCCAGTAACTGAGCAGATTGTGAAATACTCAGACCGGCCCGTCTGGCACCAACAACCATGCCACGCTCAAAATTGCTTAAATCACCTTTCTTTCCCATTCTGACATTCAGTTTGGAGTTCAGGAGATTGTCTTGACCAGGACCACACCCCTAAATGCATTGAAGCAACTGCCATGTAATTGGTTGATTAGATAATTGCATTAATGAGAAATTGTGTGTTACGTGAGTATGTATGTGGTTTGCCTCTAATTTTGTTGTTTTCTGTTCAGGTTTGAGGAAGAACATTCAAATGAATGACTCCCTTAAACTCTGCGACTGTGTCCTGCCACCCGCAATGTGACAGAATGATCCACCAACCCAGAACGAAGTGGAACTGGACCATGGGGGAGATCCTTGATGATAAGGAACTCATCACAGAGGAAGAGTACCTCCATGGTCTAGCCCTGGATCAAGCCAGAGATCCAGGGTGGCGGGGAAGAAGAGCACCTAGAGGACGACTAAGGGCTCCTGCCACCCCACTTGTGGGCCTTATGTTCCTGCACGCTGGTTTTCAGCCCAGTACCCCCCGTGCCGGTCCACCGTACCAAGGCTCCAGTGCCGGTCCCCTGCACCAGGGCTCCAGTGCACCAGGGCTTTATGATTTAGCTTATCCTATTCTGTAACTTTGCCTGAGCCTTTTTGACATACACACTTCTGTTTTGGATTTTACCTGCTAGTTTACATAGTTAAGTATATTTGCTATACTTTTTGCTTTATATATTTCTTAATTCTTTACTACATAGATGTCGTGTGCCATGTCAGAAGAATTTCATTGTTTAGGGTGATGCTGTGTTATTCGATGCATTTGTTAAATAAACGTTGAACTTCTGTATTTTCTTTGTTTGGATCGACTTCTGCCTGTTCACATCTGACCATGCAGTTTGCCTGCTCTGGGGGTATTTGATTTGAAAATAAATTCTACCCACTCTACAATTGGGGCAATACATCTGCTTCTCCCGAGTTGTAATGTGTGAGAATTAATGGAGCAACTTCGTCAACGAGACATACAATGTTTGCAAGAATCATTTTACAGAGGATCGTGGCCCAAGTTTACTTAGAAAAGGATTAAATGCAATTCCATCAAGTTACCCAGTTCAACCCGTGGATTCAAGGCAGATTGTAAGTATTGTATTACGATTAGAACATGTACAGCTCTGTCCTCCTCAAAATGTTCTTCCAGCTCATATTCAGAGTCAGAAATAATGTGTATTTTCCTTTCTCTCTCAAGCGAATAAAGTGTGACTGTCCAATGAGAATATCAAAGAAGAAATAGGTAACTTGGTTTACTGCTGTATAAACTAAATTACTTTTCCCGAAATAATGCGTGGATACAGTTGCGAACAAAACTGACCGGTAAACACAGGAAGTACACGTTTATTTGAAATGAGAATTACATAGTGAAAATAAAAACTTTATTTCGAGGTAAACTACACCACGTTTTTGTCCTAGTTTGGAGTGTTTTAGAGTGATTTTCCGCTTGCAATTAAGAATTGTTATATAGTGGTACGTACCGTTTCCATTCATGAATTTGTATGATGCTAATAATACTAATTACTGACTGGGACAAAGCTGAATAATGGATTGTTTAAAAAAAAAATGACACTGTGCCACCAACTGGTTAAGTGGACTGTCACCGAAATATAATTTTTGGACGAACTATCCGTTTAATAGTAAACTAGCTATAACCTAAGTAAACTAATATATTAAACTAAATATTTTGGGTTGAAATATCTTAACTTGCACGTTCATCGTGCGAAACCGTTTGGTCAAGCATTAAGTTGAGCAGTAATTTTGGTTAGCACATTTTTATGCCACGTGTAATATGACGTTACGTGTGACTAGAATAGAGCACCGCCATTTCATGGAAGCGCTAGGCGCATGTAAGATATACTATAACCTAACGATGAATTACTGTATTTAATTAATGTGGTCAAATAGTTAATGTAACCCCAGGCCCTTCACATTCTGGGGAATAATGTCTCGTCTCTACTTCCGGTTGAGAGTATCTGCTGGCGTCGCGTTGGAGTGCCGCTTCTCACTGGAACTGTCTAACTCTATTCAACTGTTTCTTCTTGCCTTCTCTAAAATGTTCAGTCATTTTACTGTTTATTGTTTTGTATTGCCTGCTGCCGGTTCGCCTGTCATCTGCTAATCTTCCGTGTCTCGACTGCGTTGCTGTGATTACCTCCAACTGGATAACTCACCTGATCGCGGCACTACTCATTCTGATCCTGTCTACCCTCTCTGCCCTGTCCTGGAATATACTACTGTTGGATTTCCACGTCTCCTTATCTGGAATACCATTATTGCCTGTGTGAACTCTCCATCTCATTTTAAAGTCTCTTGTCAACTACTCCGCTACCGCACATGCTGAATGACAATCTAGCTCCACGACATCTCCACTTGTTCAATTCCCTCTGGCGCTCGCGCTACCAAGCAGGTCTCCATTCGTTTGCCAACGACTGGGCCCCAGCCGTCAAATTTTTTTTGTACCTTTATTTAACCAGGAAAATACTTGTTGAGATTAAAAATCTCTTTTTCAAGTGTGTCCTGGCCAAGACAGGCAGCAATACAACCATACATACAACACAGAATACACAAGAACATAAAACAACAAAATTAGCAAATCCATCAACCACAAATCCTTAAAATATCATGCAGAACAACTACAGCCAGATGTGGCTTCTTCCAAGTTGATTAATATCCTCTTAAAAGCAACCAATGGGACAAGCTTATTAAGTTTCAAATGTTTCTGTAACTTGTTCCATGCAGAGGGTGCATAAAACTTAAACGCCTTTTTTCCCAGCTCAGTTCTAATTACACTGAGTAAGTCTCCCCTTTCTCTTTGGTTTTCTCTGTTGTTCAGGGTTTTTGTTCATAACATGGTTTGACAGTGGCTACGTTGTGGGCTGATTGAATATCCGGATGGCTGAGATTCATATCTGACTTTAATTAAAATACTATTGATTTATTCTCGCTGCCATGTATCTGCCGATGACTCCCGTCTACTCCTTTTGGCAATCCTCTGGCCAACACTACTGTGGTTCCCACCAGACGTTTTCTTTCAAACAAAGTATTACTCCCCTGACGATCTACAATCCATGAACAAAAACGATCACATTTCTTCAGATGTAATTGCGCATGCCCGTTCGGCTGGCATCCTACGTGGACGCTCCTACTCATGTCGAGGCTCATGCGCAATTACATTACAACTGTGTGTTAACTAGTCCTTCAGGCAAAATTATCTCCCCCTGGTCTCACTCACATCACCCGCCGTATAAATCTGGTCGAACTGTAAACCATAATTGCCTATGTTCCCTTCAACCTACCACAATCTACAACTCTGCTTCTACATTTTGCATTACTAACCTTGCTCTCCTAAACACCTGCTCCATGACTAATAAAGCCCCCTGCTCCATGACTAATAAAGCCCCCCTGCTCTATGAATTAATACTGGACAATAAGTTGGACTTTCTTTTCCTAACGGAAATGTGGCAAACACCCAGTGAATTTTTCATATTAAATCAAGCCACTCCCAATTGTTTTAGCTATCTGTCCTACCCGCGCCTAACAGGTTGTGGTGGTGGCCTTGCTGTACTATACAAATCCCATTTTAAAATCACTGAGTTCTTCCATCATTCACTTCATTTGAATATATTGCCTATAAATCAACAAACTCCCTGACCATTATCCTTATTTATCGTCCTCCAAAAGCGAATGACTCTTTCCTTAGCTGAACTACTCACCATTGATCACTCTCCCCTCCCCTTCTCCTGCTTGGCGACATGAATATTCACTTTGACTCACCTAGCTTCAAACCTACCTCTGATTTCATCGCTGTCCTGGACTGTTTCAGCTCTATCCAACATGTTAATTTTCCCACCCATTTCAAAGGTCACATACTTGATCTCGTCTGCTCTGTTGGCCCGTCAGCCTTACCATTACCCATGACTCCATCTTCATTTCCGTTGTCTGACCACAAGATAATTAATTTCTAATTTTCTTCCAACGTACCACACAAGAGTGACAAGTGCATAATCTCCTTCCATAACATCAAAGCTGTTGACCCTTTCCAACTATCAGACGCCATCTGCTCTTCCAATTGATTCCACCCTCAAATCACCTGAAGAACAAGCTAACCATCTCAACACTGCTATGTCTGTATCCTACAATTCTCTGGCAAAAACTAGACATGTTTCTTTCACCTCCTCATCCCTCTGGTTTACATCTGAGCTCCAAACCATCAAGCAAGTTGGTCGTCGCCTTGAACGGCGGGTGAGAAAATCGGGGCTCACTGTTCACACTGAAGCCTACAAACACCACCTTTCAGCTTACAGAGATGCCCTCAGTGCTGCTTCGTCCTACATCTCAAACAAACTCAACAGCTCTTGTATGAACTCCCGGATCCTTTTCTCTACTGTCAGCAAACTACTTCAGCCCTGCAATGACTCACTCTCTAGCCCCTCCACTAAACTTGCCAACTCTTTTCTTTTCAGTTTTTTGAAGAACAAATAACAACAATAAACTCTATAACAAATCTACCACAGCCCCCCCCCCCTATTCTTAACCTCCATATTTGTCCACCTGCTGCCCAGGACTCTCACCTCTCCTCATTCAGTCCGGTTGATTCCCCTTACATCACGTAATGACATCCGAAAATATTACCTGCTCTCTCGATCCTCTTCCCACAGTCCTGCTTACAGCCTCCTGCTTCTCTGTCCACATAGTCAATCTCTCGCTCTCCAACAGTACTGTCCCCTGCTGCTACAAAGCTGCTGCTGTCACCCCCATCCTAAAGAAACCTGGACTAGACAACACCATCCTTAACAATTCCTGCCCCTCCTCCAACCTCCCCTTCCTTGCAAAAACTCTTGAAAGAATTGTTGCTTCACAGCTCCAAGCCTACGTCCTCAAAAATAATCTGTATGAGCCTCTTCAGTCTGGTTTCCGGCCAATCCAAAGCACAGGAACTGCACTCCTCAAAGTCGTCAATGGCCTTCTCCTCTCTGTTGATGCCGGTTCCCTTAACATCCTGATTCTCCTCGACTTGAGTGCAGCCTTTGACACCATTTATCACCAGATTCTGCTTGCCGGGCTCGAGGGGCTGGGTGTTGAGGGAACTGCACTCGCCTGGCTGAATTCATATTTCATTAACTGAACCCATTTCTCTAAGGCCTAAACTCCGACTCAGCCACAGTCACTCAAGGTGTCTCCCAGGGCTCAGTACTTGGTCCCCTACTCTTCATCATCTACATCCTTCCCCTTGGTAAAATCCTCTGTCATTTCAACCTTTATTTCCACTGCTATGCTGATGATACACAAATATATCAAGCCACCAAGTCTCTCACCAACCCACCTCTGACCCATATTGAATCCTGCCTGACTGCAAGAAAAGCATGGATGAAGGACAACTTCCTCAAACTGAACAGTGACAAAACAAAACTGTGTGCTGAGCTCCATTATAGGCCTGATCTCTGACAATGACGAGTCAGTCTATAGAGATGAGGTGAGGTCACTGACTTCATGGTGTCAGGGAAACAACCTTCCAAAAGTTCCATACATCATGGATAGGCAGCTGCACCAATGTTCACTCCGAATGGCGTCTATCTGCCTCTATTTTACAAGATTTGCTTTCTTCTGATCCAAACCGTATTTTCTTAGGTACTGTTACATTCTAAATTACTTCAATTTTTTTAAATAACAGTTGCTAGCATCTCACACTGCTTGCTCCACAAAATGAGAATAGCCACTTCCTTATTTTGTCCAGCTTCAGCTCCTTGTTTGATAAGTCAAACGCATCACTTCCTGTGCCAAGGATAACATTTCCTGGCATTGCGAGAGTCAACCACTTTTTTCCTTAGGAGGATTACACCGTATACAGAGGTTTTTCAGATGGGGGCCTGGGGCCACCTGATATGGTAGGAATTCAGCCATGATCCAGATTAATAGCATAGTGCATGTGTTAATGCAAAAAAAGCTGGACAATTGGACACACTGTGGATTCACTGACTTGGTGATTATTTTCATTTACAATATCACTGATGAAAAGTAGTTTATTTGTGGGATGTCTTGGACTGTATTTTGGACCATTTGGATGTTTCACTGTAAGCCATTTGTACATTACCATTGTATAATGGAACCTTTATTATGATTTTTTATTTGGTGCCTTTGACAATTATTATTGGGCTTTTGGAAAACCTTTTCAAATTTGCAAAATGTAACATTTTTGTAAACAAACCAGCTTTTTTCCCCTATGCTGCTTTTATTTCCTATTTTTTATATATTTTCCTATTGATATTCTTAAAATTCACCTGGCACATCCAGAAGAGAACTGGTCACCCCTTTGAGCCTGGTTTCTCTCTAGGTTTCTTTCTTTTTTTACATCAAAAATTACGAACAGAACCGGCAACTAAGAGCAGCCCTGCCGGAGTCCAACATGCACAGGGAACAAGTCTGACTTACTGCCGGCAATGCGGACCAAGCTGCTGCTTCGGTCGTACAGGGTGTGTTCCACGGCCCGGACAAAAACCACACTGTTCCTCCTGAATCCGAGGTTCTACTATCAGCCGTATTCTCCTCTTCAGAACCCTGGCATAGACTTTCCCGGGGTGGCTGAGAAGTGTGATCCCCCTATAGTTGGAACAAACCCTCCGGTCCCCCTTCTTAAAAAGAGGGACCACCACCCCGGTCTGCCATCCCAGAGGCACTGTCCCCGACCGCCACGTGATGTTGCACAGGTGTGTCAACCAAGACAGCCCCACAACATCCAGAGACTTGAGGTACTCAGGGTGGATCTCATCCACCCCCGGTGCCTTGCCACCGAGGAGTTTCTTGACCACCTCTGTGACTTCAGCCCGGGTGATGGACGAGTCCACCTCTGAGCCCTCATCCTCTGCTTAGTCAATGGAAGACATGACGGCGGGATTGAGGAGATCCTCGAAGTACTCCTTCCACCGCCCGACGACATCCCCAGTTGAGGTCAACAGCTGCCCACCTCTACTGTAAACAGTGTTGGTGTTGCACTGTTTCCCTCTCCCGAGGCACCGGACGGTTTGCCAGAATCTCTTCGAGGCCAGCCGATAGTCCTTCTCCATGGCCTCACCAAACTCCTCCCAGGCCCGAGTTTTTGCCTCCACAACCACCCGGGCTGCAGTCCGCTTGGCCTGTCGGTACCCATCAGCTGCCTCAGGAGTCCCACAAGCCAACCAGGCCTGATAGGACTCCTTCTTCAGCTTGACGGCATCCCTTACTTCCGGTGTCCACCACCGGTTTCGGGGATTGCCACCTCGACAGGCACCGGAGACCTTACGGCCACAGCTCCGAGCGGCCGCTTCGACAATGGCGGTGGAGAACATGGTCCACTCGGACTCAATATCTCCAACCTCCCTCAGGATCCAGTCGAAGCTCTGCCGGAGGTGGGAGTTAAAGATCTCTCTGACAGGAGACTCGGCCAGACGTTCCCAGCAGACCCTTACAGTGCGTTTGGGCCTGCCGAGTCTGTCCAGCTTCCTCCCCCGCCATCGGATCCAACTCACCACCAGGTGGTTATCAGTTGACAGCTCTCTTCACCCGAGTGTCCAAGACATACGGCCGCAGGTCAGATGAAACGACAACAAAGTTGATCATCGACCTATGGCCTAGGGTGTCCTGGTGTCACGTGCACTGATGGACACCCTTATGCTTGAACATGGTGTTCATTATGGACAAACTGTGACTAGCACAGAAGTCCAATAACTGAACACCGCTCAGGTTCAGATCAGGGGGCCGTTCCTCCCAATCACGCCCCTCCAGGTGTCACTGTTGTTGCCCACGTGGGCGTTGAAGTCCCCCAGTAGAACAATGGAGTCCCCAGTCGGAGCACTTTCCAGCACCCCTCCCAGAGACTCCAAGAAGGTCAGGTACTCTGCACTGCCGTTCGGCCTGTAGGCACAAACAACAGTGAGAGACCTATCCCCGACCTGTAGGCGCAGGGAAACGACCCTCTCATTCACCTGGGTAAACTCCAGCACATGGTGGCAGAGCTGGGGAGCTATGAGCAAACCCACACCAGCCCGTCGCCCCTCACCATGGGCAACTCCAGAGTGGTGAAGACTCCATCCTCTCTCAAGGAGTGTGGTTCCAGAGCCCAAGCCGTGCGTAGAGGTGATCCCGACTACCTCTAGTCGGAACCTCTCAACCTCACGCTTCTTCCCCGCCAGCGAGGTGACGTTCCACGTCCCTAGAGCTAGTTTCCGTGTCCAGGGATTGGGTTGTCTAGGCCCCTGCCTTCGACTGCCGCCCGATCCTCTCCGCACCAGCCCCTTATGGTCCCTCCTGTGGGTGGCTGAGCCCGGCCGGGCCCCATGGGGAAAGGCCCGACCACCAGGCGCTCGCGTACGAGCCCCAACCCCGAGCCTGGCTCCAGGGTGGGGCCCCGGCTGCGCCATACCGGGCGACGTCACGGGCCTCAACATTCTTCTCATCATTAAGGGGTTTTGAACTGCTGATGTATGAATGAATAATGCAATTCATAAAAAATAAATCATTTTCAGATTTCAGGAAATGGTGTCGGTAGCCACCCAGAGCTGTTGTGAATGGGGGGACTAACACACATTTATTAATCCGCCCACTCAGGACACTCATTGGACGGAACTTACATCCTCTTTCCTCCTTCAACTTGCAATGCAAATGCCAACTTAATAACACAGCTTCAACGTGATTGGTTATAACTTTATTATACCGTCATTTCAATAAGGAACACAGACTGAGACCAAGGTCTCCTTTTCAGCGGGGCCCTGAATATACGTGTTTCACATACAGGTTAGGTAACTTTAGTCACCCTGATGAGTAAGCAAGTCACACAGGCTAGAGGGCTGATTCATACAACAGTTCATACTTCTGCCTTTGCCTTATTAAGAAAAATAAATGCCTGAAGCAAAAACACGCAGTCTATTGTCTCATTAATATGTTGGTCTTGAATAATGACTTCCTGTGTAAATCTCTGTATTTCCTACACAGTTGGTACTCTGCTTGTAATGCCACAATGCACGGGCAAAGATGGATACATGTAAGATGAACGACTCAAACCAAAGAGAAAGAAAGATGCCAGTATTAGCCAAACTGACATCTAATGGTAACAGCCATGAGGACCTTTACTATTTGAATGTAGTTAACTGAATGGGACTTCCAAGTTAATTGGCTGATCGTGCCTGATGAGCCCTGTATCTGTCCTAATCTAGTGTACTTAATTCTTATATAAGGTTGATATGATTAATTAATTCAGTTGTAGCTGTCATTGAAGTGAATGCCTACAGGAATGGTTGGAATGCTCCTCCCTCTATCCCTTAATTAATTTTATGTTAATGGAAACAGAAAAATAAAGTGGGATGTCTTGCTCCCCTTGTGTCTCTTTAGCGTGGTTTAAGTAGAGGCCAGTGATAAATGGTGACTAACAGGATAGAAATGGCAACCCTGAGTGTCACTGCTGCGGGTAGTTTCTCATCTGCTAGGGATGGGTCAGGTCAGAGTGCCCGGTCAATATAATCAGTTGAAGTTAAGACCCACAGGGAACACACACCAGACAGCTGTGCCAATAACAAACCTCTTCACATCAGACCCCCGTTGAAACAGTCCAAACATTGACACAAAACAGGCATGGAAATCGTTGTGTTGACAATGCTATTGACACTATTCGTTCGGGGGCTAATCAGGAGTTCTTAGTTTGGCGTGTTATTGCTGGTACATGCTGAGATATTTTCATACCAAGGGAACATGATTAAATAACCAAGGTTCTCTAGTAATAGAGATGTGAAAAAAGCTCTTGCCAGGGACAGAACACCAATAATGCGGACTATTGCTGGGTCACTCAAAAAAACTAAAAAAGTATCACTCATATTATTCTATTTAAAGTATAAAGTATGCCAGAATGATAATACGAAGTTTTCTTTTTTGCCAGTCCCATGACAAGAATGACCTGAGTGGTAGTGTGGTCAGGCTGCTTCATTCACCGTACCACAGCTCTGGTACAAATAAACAAGAAACCAGGCAAGCCTAGTTCAGCCGGCCCGCAATAGAAAACCTTCTCATCTCACAAATCGAACCCAGGTCACCCACAGGTAAACACTGCACAATGGAGCTGTACATTTGTTGGGTGTCAGTATAGCCCCTTTCTCCGTCCTGAACAAATCCTCTTTTGCCGCTGGCCATTTTAATAGTTAATTGGCCATTGGTGAATGACATTGATACAGTTAAACTGACTAACATTTCTAACTAAGTTTACCTCCACCACAAATAACAATTATATATTGCGTTTGCCACTGGCCGTTTTAACTGCATATTAGCCAGTAATAAGCTTTACTGGTTTCTACTAACTTACCGGAATAGTTATAAGAATTGAGCAATTGCTAGCGAGTCTGCCAAAGCTATTTCATTTCATGGCATAAGAACATATTTTTTTCTTTCATGGCATCACAACATACTTTTTTCTTTCATTCGTGAATGAAATGTATACACTAACTATAAATAAAGGTGACGATAACTAACCTTCTCATAATGTGAAAAGACAAGAGAATCATGTGATCTATCAGAAATAATTCATAAATGTCATTGCTCTCAATAGATTCGAACTTAGGTCTTCCACATTTGAGGCACTGTCTTTAACCACTACGCCACGGCATTACACATTTATTATTGAGGTTGAGTGAGGTGAAGTACTTTAAGAATATGGCAAGTAGATTAATTTTATTGTTTGGCTTTTTCCATCTATATGATCTATGTGCTTATTCAGTGCCTTAAGAAAATATTCATAACCCTTCACTTTCTCCACATTTTGTTGTAGTGTAGATTTAACTTATCATTTCTTTGCCATTGATCTATAAACAATAACCTATAGTGACACAACGAAACCATGTTTCGCTAACAAAGTTGCTTATATGAATTAGATGTTTTTCATTATGCTGGCATACATTTCTAAAAATGTGTTTTTGTTTTGTTGGATGCCAAAGACTTACCTTAAGTACGATATGAAAAGACGTCTGGACAATAGACTGTTGGGGGGGTGGTCAAGTCGCTGCGTGCACATGTCACTCAATTCCAGCGACAGCCCTCGACAGGTCTGTTGGTACACGACTATGTAAACAAATGTCATGCAAATGGATTTAAAAAATTGGGATGGAGGTGATTTAATAAAGTCGCAGTGAAGCTAACAGTGTTGGAATATCAGAGGTCAACTGAGAAGTGTGGAGAATAAAGGGAGAGAGGTGGATAAGATGCTGATGACACGAGAGGCACAACAGGACCATTAAAAAATGAATTGAAAAAACATCCACATTTGGTAAAATGATGTGCAGTCAGATCATTCTCTTCTCTATGTAAAAAAAAAAGGAAAAAAGGAAGTGGCGTCAAATACCAAAGAAACCTACCAAATCCCTGCGAATGGTTTGATGAGTGATGCATGAGAGCTTGATGATGGCTTTGTGATGTGCTTCCCACTGGTTCAGGCTTATCAACACCCAAGGAACATACTGATTCTCAGAGAGCTTCGGTAGCATATTAAGATGCTGTTCACATCCTTTGGCGTGTGTAATTTAAGCGTGGCTGTGCGTTCATGTGTGCCACACACGTGACTGTGCAATCCCGGAGAACAACTACGTCAGCACCTTCGTAGGCTGGCAGAGACGCTGCTCTGCTCATCTCTGCTCGGTTATATTAAGATGCTCTGTTAGCAATACAGACACTCTCCCCCCCAGGATCAACACATTCACACATTGTAAACATTGTAATAAAAGGCAGGCTCATGTTATTGGAAGTACATTGGTCTTGAGAGGCCTGGGCTGGTCCTTTCATATCACATGTGCACACTCACAGCGATATGCTTTTAGTGTTCGAATTTACCGTTTTATTACTGTTTCATTAAAAACCTGCCACCAGAGTAACACGTTGGTGTGACTCATCAAAAGCATTTGTGGATTCCTTTTCTAATTTTAGACACGTTTTCCCAAGATTAGATTAAAACTAACAGCATTATCAACGTTACCATTCAATCTTTCCCCCTCTGTTGCTCAAGGTGAAGTTTAAATTGTCTTGGGTACACTCCACCACATTAGGGACACAGATTTGGGGAATATATTACATTGGTTAGACTTTTTCTGGATGGATAGCACAGCTGAAATAGAAATGGTGAGAGCAGCATGCGTGATGAATGACTCCTATCATTGTTATATTATGTCACTCCTTTCAGTGTTCCTTCATGGCATGTGTCAAGTTAAATGGCTGCCTAGAATAAACCGGTGAATAAACTGGTGTAAAGTGAAGCTAGATATTAAACAACAAAGGGATTTTGCTTTGGGCGAGGGCAGGGACCCTTTAAAATATTTAATTAATCAGTTACCGTGTTCAAGTCGAACAAGTAAACTTGAAAGCAGAGCAAGTTCAAAAGGTTTATTTGTCATTTGAAATAACAAGTTACGGCAATGAAAAGCTTGGTTTTTCAACAAGCATGCTTGTTCCTGGATCGTGCTGATTCACGCAGTTAGTGAATGGTGAAATTTGTATTGGCTATGAGAGATTGAAGTGGTTGTAATATGATAGAACACCATATTAGTATCATACAGTAACAATCTTCCTGTGGTGGCATTCTGCTGTCAAAACACCCTTGAGGGATGACTGTTCACCCTAGCAGTCCTCCTGGTTTCTGAGAAATATTGTTACAAAAGAGGGACAGAATGCACTGATGTATTTCTCTGTAGCTCATCAAAGGGTATTACTAGATAGCATTTACCTCCAAAACTGTCATGTCTCTTTGGAGATCTGGAAACATCATGGAAAGATCTTTAAAAACATTTTCAAAGGTGTCCAAAGATTTCTATAAGATGTTTCAAGAAACATTTCAAGAAATCACCCCCCACACACTTGTTGAAGGTGTGATTTACTGTGGTTCCACGCTGTTTTCTTTCTGATAGTAAGTGGTTCCCAGATAGTTGTTAGTTCCATTGCAGGATATTAGAAGATTACACGAAGGAAAAGAAAACAAAAATCAACTGTCTGAAATTGAAAATCTTACACAAGATTTCATTGACAATGAATACATTAAGCTGGCATTTCCTCCAAAAGTTAGAAAACTGACAGAGGGCATCAATGAACACCTGGTTGTTTTCTCTTCAAGTCTTCAGGAACAGAATATTGGGAACATTTTAATTGCTATTGTTAACATTGCATTAGTTTATGTGAAGGAGACTAGGGTCAGTCTGCGTTAGAAATGCAAGGGTATGCTTTTGGACCTATGAAAAGCACTCTCATGTGTCTTCTGTTCTGTTGAATATTAGTAGGATCTGAGGTATTGGACCATGCCTTACCACTACCATCTAGCTTTCACTGTCCAAGTCCACATTGTTATGCGGCTGAATTTAATTCTGCCTAAAGACAGTGCACCTGTATTTACTTACGTGCTGTGGCCTTCAGAGAAATCTCCACGCGGTACAACCAAAAGAGGACTGGCCACTCCTTACATTCCCCTTCTTCCTAGGTTCCGACCCCTAATAGCCTCTATGCATCACTTAATTTTGTCTTTATATCTGTAAAAGCGCTTTGTGACAAAGTGATGTAAAAACAGTTTTATAAAATACATGTGATTGAATGGTTAAAGCATATGATTAATGTATATCTATCCATTTATCTACCCATCCATCAACGCTGAGGGACAACTACACTACCAGTCAAAGGTTTTAGAACACCTCTATTTATTTAATTTTTTTATTGAAATTCACACCGTTTAATGCCTTAATGTACTTTTAAATTAAAGAATAGAACAAATAAAGAATTGGAGACAAACAATAAATAATGGAGTCATTTTGTTTAGCAAAATCTAATATTTAAAATCATCATAGAAGCCAGAATTTACAGACATAACAGCCAAACATAGTTGTTGCATTCTTGGGAATAAAATATTGTTCTAAAAGTTCTTCCCAACAGTGTTTCAGAAGTTTCCACAAATGTGTTTCACTTTTAGGTTGCTCTGCCTTCATTCTTCTGCCCAGTTCATCCCAAATCAGCTCAATGGGGTGTAAATCTAGAGACTGTTCTGGTCATTCCATGTTTTGAAGCTTACCATCTGGTTATTTTCTTCTAAGGCAGTTCTGACATATCCTGGAGGTATGTTTTGAGTCATTATCTTGCTGTCGGATGAAACCCTGACCAACTAGGAATACAGTAGAGGGTACGGCAAGGTGCAGCAAAATGCTATGGTAGCAGTTTAGGTTCAAGGTGCCACTAACTCTGTCCAAGTCAACGACTCTGGATCCGGCAAAAGAGCTGCAGACCATCACACTTCCTTCACCATGTTTGACAGTTGGCATCAAAAACTGAGGAACCATCCTTTCGCCCCTGTACGTGTGTTTGTGTTTTTCCCCTCCTGCCGTTTCCTCAGGTGTCCCCTGTGTTCCTGATTGTGCTTGTTGGTGTTTCCCACCTGGCAGACATGAGTGCATCGCCTGACTGCTGAGGTGGATTTTTGCTTTACCCCACACTGACATAGAGAATCTTGAGATACAAACCCTTTTTGATAGACAGACACTTAGTTCATTTATACATCACTTAGTTTAGCACATCTCACTTTGTCCTGTTTCATGTGAGCATGTATTGCTGAGGTGTTTTGTTTATTGTTGTCTAGTCAATTGTTTGCTGTTTAGTCTCTGTTCAACCTGTGTGTTTTGTTTGTTCCTGTGTCCCTGGGAAAAGTTTTTTAGCAAGTCGCCCTTGGACATACACAACCCGTAGGAAAACTTTGTCTAAAAACACTACTTAGAACTTAACGGACCACCCACTGTATTTTTGTATTGGTTAGTAGTCAGCCAAGCAGTTCTTAAGGCAGGCAAGTTCAGTTTAGCAGTGTTTGGACTGTATTATTTCATTTCTTGGGTCCAACTCAGCCCCTTTCCCTTCACCTTTACCGTGTATTTATAATAAACGTTTTATGTTTGACTGTAGCTTTGGTTGTCTGTGTCGTTTGTTCTCACTGTTCATTTACACTACACTAATTTGCATTAGTTTTATGGTACGGCTCTCTGTACCATCCACCCTAGACTGCTAGAGCCACAGGGTTTGTAACACCTACCCAACAGCAATAAGACCTTTTTCCTGTATTCAGTAGTCCACTGGCGGTGCTTCAAGGCCCAGGCAAGTTTCTTTTCATCATTTTCCTTTTTTTTCCTCTTCCAGTGAAAGCTTCCTCCAGATTCCAAGTGCCTTTTGATGGTTTAGGAAACTGTACTCACTGACGCCTTGGCTTTCTTGACAATTTCTCTAAAGGAAAGACCTACACTTTTAAGGGATATAATGGTCTGTCTGTCTTTTCTTCCCATTGTGGTACCAATGTACTACTTCCTAGATTACAATAATGTCCAAATAATGCTTAAGAGGGTGTAATAACACAGTATGTTCTAACACTGTTTGTATACAGTCAGAGGGTTTGTAAGTTATCAACAAAAGTTGGGACACCTGTAAAAATTGTTAGCTTCAACATTCAAGGCAAAATTGACTTCCATTGCTGCAGAAAAGATGTAAGTTGTTAAGTCATTAAATATTCAATAAAAAATAGCACAAAAACAACATATCAAATGCTAAAACTGAGACATTATATTGTTTCTTGAAAAATGTATGCCCACTTTCAATTTGAGGCTGCGAACAAATCTGGGACAAGAATAATGTACAATAATAATAATGAATAATGTAAAATTTAAAAGAGTTTGGGGATCTCATCATCTACGGTACATAATATCAATAAAAGATTCAGAAAATCTGGAGAAATCTCTAGATGCAAGGGACAGGGCCGAAAACCAATATTGGATGGTCGTGATCTCCGGGTCCTCAGGCTGTACTGCTTTAAAAACAGATACAATTCTGTAGTGGACATCACTGCATGGGCACAGGAACCCTTCCGAAAATCCTTGTCTGTGAACACAGTATGTTGCTGCATCCACAATGCAAGATAAATTCTGCCATGCAAAGAAGAAACAAACTATAAACAAGATCCAGAGACACTGTTGCCTTTTCTGGGCCCAAGCTCGAAGTGGAAAATGGTTCCTTGGGCGTGGCATACCAAAATGTGCAATTATCTTTGGGAATCATGGACACTGCATCCTCTGGGCTAAAAGAGGAGAGGGACCATCCGTCTTGTTATCTGTGGACAGTTCAAAAGCCAGCATCCGTGATGGTAATGGGGGTGCATTAGTGCAGATGGCATGGGTGACTTATACTGGCCTGCCTGCAGTCCAGACCTGTCCTCATTTGAAAATATTTGGCTCATTTTGAAACAAAAACTCAGAGAAACTGCAATCCTATATAAGGCAAGAAGGGGAAAATATTTCACTCTCAAAACTACAGTAATTGGTCTTTTCAGTTCCCAAACTTTTACAGAGTATTGTTAAAAGAAGAGGTGATGCAACACAGTGGTAAACATGCCCCTGTCACAACTTTTCTGAAGTGTGTTGCAGGTATCAAATTTATAATGGGTATATATTTTTCCAAAAAACAATAACATTTCTGTTACAACATTTGATATGATGTCTTTCTACTATTTTCAATTAAATATAGAGGAAAATGATTTGCACATCATTCCATTCTGTTTTTATTTGCATTTTACGTAGCATCCCAACATGTTGGATGAAACCCATTGAGTCAATTATGACTTCAAAGGCTTTTTGAAGAGGATCATTGGAGTTTTCCATATGAATATTGAAATCGCCAAAAATTTGAATACTATCTGCCATGACTACAAGGTTAGACAAGAATTCTTGAAACTCATTGAGGAACAATGTGTATGGCCCGGGGGGCCTATAAATAGTAGCTATGTAAAATGATTTATCGGCCTGGTTAACTTTCATGAGAAAAACTTCGAAAGAATGAAACTCTGTGATATGTTTGAGAGTAAGTTTTTATTTACTGTCATAAATATTAGCGACACCCCCTCCTTTTCGGGACGCACGAGGGATATGATCACTAGTATAGCCAGGAGGAGAGGCCTCATTTAAGGCAGTGAATTCATTAGGCTTTAGCCATGTTTCACATAAACCAATAGCATCTAGTTTATGATCAGAGATTAATTAATTTACTGCAACTGCCTTTGGAGCAAGAGATCTAATATTTAGGAGTCCCATTTTGAGATGCGAAGTGATACAATTATTTTTATTTTTGACCGAGGTGGAGGAAGGCTTTATCTTAATAAGGTTGTTTTTGTTAGCACTACCTTGTTTAACTTTTCTCAGCCTGTAACGAGTCACAGTGGCAATAGGTAAAGCTGTACTAACTACTCTGGCTATGCTATTGACAGACTCCACTATGCTAGCAGGCTGGCTAAGAGCCTGCAGCCTGACCTGCACCCTATCTCATGTTAATGCTATAGGAGTGAGACTCCTGTCAATGTTCCTAGATAAAAGAAGAGCACCACTCCAGCTAGGATGGAGTCCGTCCCTCCTCAGCAGATCAGGCCTGGCCCTATTTCTGGGAGAGTCCCAAAAAGAAGGCCAGTTATCTACAAACTCTACCTCCTGCGACGGGCAGAACTCCGTTTTCAGCCAGCGATTGAGTTGTGCAAGTCTGCTGTAGAGCTCGTCACCACCCCTAGCTGGGAGGGGGCCAGAGACAATTACTCGATGCCGACACATCTTTCTAGCTAGTTTACACGCTGATGCTATGTTCTGCTTCGTAACCTCTGACTGTTTCATCCTAACATCGTTGGTGCCAACGTGGATAACAATATCTCTGTACTCTCTATACTTGCCAGTTTTAGACTTCGCTAGCACCAACCTCAGATTTGCGGCTACGTCGGTGGCTCTGCCCCCCGGTAAACAATGTACGATCGCCGGCTGATTCTTTAGTCTAATACTGCGTGTAATGGAATCGCCAATGACTAAAGTTTTCAGTTTTTCAAGGCCACCGGTAGAACATGCCTGCCGATCATTCCCCTCCAAAGCCGGCTTGGGCCTTGACTCCGACTCCAGTGGGGAAAACCTGTTCAAAGTCTCAGTTGGTTTTAGCAACGATTCAGGTTTAACTGGTCGACGGCATTTCTTCCCAGTGACTAAGAGAAAGTTATTGCCCGGCTGCAGGAGCTGTGCCGGGGGGCTAACAAAACTATAGTTTCTACCTGGTGGCACTGACGCAGATTTTTCTATTTCTACACTAGCATAATCCTTGCCTGGCATTTGCGTCAGAAGCCGAGCCTCTAACTCTGCTATCTTTAACTTAAGACGAACATTCTCCTCTGTGTTGTTGCTACAACAATTACAGTGATAAGGCATTGTAATGATACTTAGCCTCAGGTGTTCAGGGGTAAGTAGTTATGTCAATTATGTCCAAAAAGAGTCCCGGTGTAGAAAAGTTGGGTAAGAGGTCAACAAATAAATATTGCGTTGGTAAAACTCTAAAATAGAATTTTGACCAATTAGTTTATTTCGAGTAAATTCGAAAAAGTTTGGCAGGTAGCCAGGTAGGTAACAGCAAGCAGAGTACAGCACGTCAACAATCCCACAATGCAGTTCGAGACACTTCCCTGATCCACTGGACCTGAAATGCATACTAATACTAATAATGCATTTCAATAAAAACTTTAAGTATTGGGGTTTTCTGATAAATAGTGCACACTGATGAGCCAAAACATTATGACCACTCACATGTGAAGTGAATAACGTTGATCATCTCCTAACAAAGGCAGATGTCAAGGTCTGGGTAGATTAGATGGCAAGTGAACAATCGGTTCTCGTAGTCAACGTGTTGGATGCAGGAGAAATGGACTGGAGTTAAGACCAGAGTGACTTTGACAAGGGCCATATTATTAAGGCCAGATGACTGGGTTAGAGCATCTCTGAAACGAGAAGGCTTGTTCCTCGTCACCCACCGATCCCATCTTGCCAGTCTAAGGGATTACCTTGTTTAGGCCAATAACCTTACGGTAACTAGGCAACGCAGGCTGGCACAGTAGGTGCCTGCATTTGCATAACATAGCAACCCTTTCTGTTTGGTAGTGTTGTCTGTTGGCTTTCCCTCATACACCCACAGCCCTGATTGACCCCCTGAGCTGCAGGGAACTTAATTGACCATTCCCTGGTCTCAGCTCTCGGGCTGCCGTTTCACTGTTCGAGGTCCTCGATGCCCATCCAGGCTTTAGATGGCCGTCCAGTAGGGTCTGGGTCCATAACCCACGTGACCTGCCTGCTCATGCTCACCATCAAAAGACACAACCCCCACATCACATGGAGCCAGTGGAAGATCCTGGGATGGTCCCCGGAGTTCCAGAAGACCTGCTTCACCATCAAAAGTGAAGCTACGTTGGTGGAAAGCCCAGAGGACGTCCTCCCAGCCAGCATCCTTCCGGAGTACGCAGACTTAAGTGGGGTGTTTTCCAGCGAGAAAGCCAGGTGTCTCCCTCCTCACTGTTCCTGGGCCTGTGCCATTGATCTCATACCAGAAGCCGCGCCCCCCACCCGGAGTCGGATCTACCCCCTCTTGGTGGCTCCCATGGAGACCTACATCAGGGAAACGCTGGAGCAGGCATATCCGCCATTCCACCTCCCCTAATCAGCAAGATTCGTCTTCATCAAGGATGTTGTTCAATCTTCTTCATCAAGGGACTGAATGACATCACCATCAAGTACAGGTACCCGATGCTCCTCGTCCCATCGACCATCGAGCAAGTGAAGGGGGCACGCTTCTTCACTAAACTCGACCTCCGGAGCACCTACAACTCGGTGCGGATGTGTGAGGGAGACAAGTGGAAGACAGCCTTCAGCACGGCATCAGGCCACTACGAGTACCGGGTCAAGCCATAAGGGTTGGCCAACGCCCCTGCTGTGTTGCAGCACTACGTCCTGTTGTGTGCAGTGTGCATGCAAAGCCTCCGCGAATGGCTCAAGCAGGCAAGCTTCACCCCCTTACCAGTACTTTAGCAACCTTGGTCCCACCTCTCAGTGGACTTTGTGATAGACCTGCCACGATCGGAGGGGAACAACACCATTGCCTTTGTGTTTCCACCTCATAAAAATGCTATTGAAAAAAACTATTCAAAAGGCAAAAAGGGTGTGTGTTAATTGACCTATATACTATACCTAAAAACTGTTCTTTGGCACGACACCTTACAGGGCACCTGGATACAGCACTTAGCCATGGTGGACTGGCAATATACATCAAACCCTTGAAACGCCCTCTTTGCACTCAGTTAGAAATGTAAAATGGTGTGATGTTATACTCATGGCATACTGTCTCTTATAAACCAGGTGGTTGGAATCCTGAATGCTGATTGGCTAATACAGTGGGGAGAACAAGTATTTAATACACTGTCGATCTTCAACTGTGAGTGTGCGGTTGGTGGGGGTCCCTTTGGTTGATGCCTGGCAATGTGGATGGATTGATTTCCTGCCTGTTGGGCCCTGTCCGGGGCTTCCTCCTGGTAGGACGACAGTGTCGCCGGACCCCCCCGTCTCAGTTCCAAGGTCTTATGCTGCTATACTATTGTGCTGGGGGATTGGGTCAGTTCTCCTTCCCCACTAAGTTCTTCTTCTCCACTATAAATTGTTGTTGATATGAGGAATGCATTTTTTGAATTCTCCCAGTTTCCTCCCATTTTAAACTTTAGGAGGACATGAGGTCCTGGTCCACCTGGTACCTGGTTTGGGGGGCCCATTGCTGTCCATGTCCTTGTCCATCTGGTCATACTTCTGACCTAGTCTAAACTTAAATAGACTTTGGATTTAGCCCAGATGAATTATTAATTTTTCCAATTAGACTCTTAATATCTCACTCGGCACAGCCAGTAGAGGACTGTTCACCCCTCTGAGCCTGGGTCCTCTCTAGGTTTCTTCCTAAAATTCCGCCTTCTTAGGGAGTTTTTCCTAGCCACTGAAATTCAACACTACTGTTGTTTGCTCATTCGGGTTTAAGGCCGGGTGTCTCTGTAAAAGCCCTTTGTGACAACTGCTGTTGTAAAAAGGGCTTTATAAATACATGTGATTGATTGATTGAGTGATGGAATCTCAAACAAAAATCCAGAAAATCACATTATATGATTATTAAGTAATTAATTAGCATTTTATTGCATGACATAAGTATTTGATACATCAGAAAAGCAGAACTAAATATTTGGTACAGAAACCTTTGTTTGCAATTACAGAGATCATACGTTTCCTGTAGTTCTTGACCAGGTTTGCACACACTGCAGCAGGGATATTGGCCCACTCCTCCATACAGACCTTCTCCAGATCCTTCAGGTTTCGGGGTTGTCACTGGTCAATACGGACATTCAGCTCCCTCCAAAGATTTTCTATTGGGTTCAGGTCTGGAGACTAACTAGGCCACTCCAGGACCTTGAGACGCTTCTTATAGATCCACTCCTTAGTTGCCCTGGCTGTGTGTTTCGGGTCGTTTTCATGCCGAAACATGACCCAGCCACGACCCATCTTCAATGCACTTACTGAGGGAAGGAGGTGGTTGGCCAAGATCTCGCAATATATGGCCCCATACATCCTCCCCTCAATACGGTGCCGTCGTTCTGTCCCCTTTGCAGAAAAGTATCCCCAAAGTATGATGTTTCTACCTCCATGCTTCATGGTTGGGATGGTGTTCTTGGGGTTGTACTCATCCTTCTTCTTCCTCCAAACACGGCGAGTGGAGTTTAGACCAAAAAGCTCTATTTTTGTCTAATCAGATCCCATGACATCCAGATGGTCATTGGCAAACTTCAGACGGGCCTGGACATGCACTGGCTTGAGCAGGGTGACCTTGTGGTCGCTGCAGGATTTTAATCCATGACAGTGTAGTGTGTTACTAATGGTTTTCTTTTACGACTGTGGTACCAGCTCTCTTCAGGTCATTGACCAGGTCCTTCCGTGTAGTTCTGGGCTGATCCCTCACCTTCCTCATGATCATTGATGCCCCACAAGGTGAGATCTTGCATGGAGCCCCAGACCAAGGGAGATTGACCATCATCTTGAACTTTTTTTTCTAATAATTGCAAACAGGTGCAGTTAATACAGGTAATGAGTGGAGAACAGGAGGGCTTCTTGAAGAAAAACTAACAGGTCTTTGAGAGACGGAATTCTTACTGGTTGGTAGCTGATCAAATACTTATGTCATGCAATAAAATGCAAATTAATTATTTTAAAATCAATGTGATTTTCTGGATTTTTGTAAAAATTACAGACCTCAATATGTAAGTAGGAAATCCTGCAAAATCAGCAGTGTATCAAATACTTGTTCTCCCCACTGTACCTGTATTATATAACACTGTATATCACAGGTTACAGCCAATCAGCATTCAGGATTCAAACCAGCAGTTGTTTTTTATTAACAGCATACTCTGTAACAGACAATATAAATACCATTCCAGCAAGACACAATGTACATGTTATACCAATATACAAATGGGCAGACCAATAAACACACCTGCAGCTGTTTTCTTCTGCATGCAAGGTTGAAAGACCTAGAACAGCCTGTCCGTTTGCTCTGTGCTTCCCCAGGGGGAGATCTAGGCGTACTCTTCCATTATCCACCTACAACACCTCCCTCCTCCCCTCCCACTCAGGCTGTCTCTGCCTCTACTGAACTTACAGAGATAATGTTCTAGTCTTTTTAATTAAGGCCTGCTTGTGATATTCTCAACTGAAGGTCTGGGGAATAGCTGAAACAGAGCTTATGAAACGGCCTGGGTACCTTTCACGTCTGCCTCAGGGTTGACGTCAGTACGTTTTTTTTAAAATCACAATAAATGTTAGCCGTTTTGTTATATTTACCTGGATTGAATTCAGACCAGAATCTTATTTTTTGGTGCATTAGTCATTGTATAATACAAAGCTGTATGAGAGAACAATGTAACAATAAGTCATGTGAAGCAGTTAAAAACCTTTTAGCTATGTCTGTATATGTGCTACAGCACTGCCTCGCATGCTTTTACCATAACCAATGTATTAACATTACCAAGGCATAAATATCATTTCATAATTATTATACCTTTATTTCAACAAGGAACACAGACTAAGAGCAATGTCTCTTTTAAAGCTGGGCTCTGCATATACATATTTACACATACAGTTTATGTGCAATGATTTTAAATTACACATAACGGACAAAACAAAATGATCACAGGTAACGCAAAAAACACAGGGGTGAGTTCTGTAACTAGCACCCGTGATAAACCTTAGTGTGCAATGATAAGTAGTATTCAACAGTCTGTAACAGACATAAAAGCAGCTTGCACAATTTGTCTTCTATTTGCGGAGGAAAAATATGACCTGTTTCTATAGAGGAACAGGGTCTGTGCCTGTTCTTCTAACTGCAGAACAGGCACAGACGCCGTTGACTCTGTCGTTCTCTCTCATCTACGGTGAGCCTCATTATTCCCAGTTCCATGGGCTCCGGTTCGGGCTCGATCCGAGAGGAAGGGAGATGGGCGCGGCGCGTCCAGGAGCTGCCCGACGGTGGCAATAGCCCGGGCGATGTAGATGTCCAGCGGGATGGAATGGCTGACATATGCCAGGTCAACCTGGACCTCAGTTCGCAGTCCCCTGTGAAAAACCATCCGCAGAGCCATGTCATTCCAGCCATTGGGCACCGCCACCATCCGGAATGACAGGGTGTATTCCGAGGCCGTGCTCGTTCCCTGCCTAATGCACATTAGCCACTTGCCCCCATCCCGCCCCTAGATGGTCAAACATGGCTCACAGTACAAATCACACTGCAGAAGGAAACCACGGCAAGATTCCGGATTACCATCATACTTGTCTGGTACTTCTCTCCGGAGTTCTCTTACCTGGGCACATCTAGACTTCACACAGTCGACAACAGGAGGCACAGCCACACCGGCTGGCAAATAGGGGCTCTACCCTCCTGACCGTGCTGCCATGTGCAACATCATTTCGCCGAATGCTGTGGGGCCAGGTAAACTGTGTGTGGAGAAAGCATAGGACACGCCCAGTGTGGGGCCAGGTGAACTGGGTGTGGAGAAAGCAGAGGACACGCCCAGTGTGGGGCCAGGTGAACTGTCAGAGGAGAAAGCAGAGGACACGCCCAGCGTGGGGCCAGGTGAACTGTCAGTGGAGAAAGCAGAGGACACGCCCAGCGTGGGGCCAGCTGAACTGTCAGTGGAGAAAGCAGAGGACACGCCCAGCGTGGGGCCAGGTGAACTGTCAGTGGAGAAAGCAGAGGACACGCCCAGTGTGGGGCCAGGTGAACTGTCAGTGGAGAAAACCGGCATGAAGAAAGAGCCATGTTCAGTTGTAAAATTGTCCCATTGGAGTTATTTATTCCTTAATATCCATTCTTCTTGTTGTCCATTCTGTCAATTGGCAATTACTAGGATTTTTCCATGGTTCACGTTTTCACGAGAAAAAAAAGCTGATGTTGGTTTCCCCTATTTTATATGATACTTGAATGTAGGCCTATTAATTCCTCTTAGCTAAAGTAGAATGCTATGTCTTGGTCCCAGATGAATTAAGCCTACTAGTGACAACGACTCCTCCTTTGTTTTGCAAGGAATTTAAAGGATTACTATTGTAATTTTTGTTCAACCCCAGTTCAGGAGGCAAATAAGGTTAATTATAAGGGCAAATCTGTTCCTTACTCATACTGATTGTCCCAATTGCTTTTACTGTCCTCAGGATAACCCTTCATGAAAGCCCTCTTAGCCTAATGAATGTGTTGGTCAGGTGCAGGCTGGGATACCATGAAGATAAAATGAGATAATAATCTGTCTATGCAACTAAACCATGTGGATCCGGTTACAACTGTTGCTGTTGCTGCTGCTAGTCAGGGGACTTGAGGAGCATTGTGCCCTACAAATCTCAAGGAATTATATGTGCTCATCCTACTCAGATCATTGTTATGTGCTGTGATGGGTGCATGTGTTAGCAGAGGATGTACCTTCAGGTGTGCTTCTGCAGATGTTTTGTTCTCCCACGTCTTCCCTCTCTGTGTACAGTGTTTCCCCATGCCTCCTATGTGTTGCTCCTGACAAACAATGTCCCCACCATAGAGATCCTATGAAATACTACTAAAGGGGCTATCACATAATCCCTGAGCTACTGAGTTCAGCCATTTTGTGCCTGTGGATTGTCTGGATTAATTGGAATGTAGCTAGCTAGCTAACAAACACACGTACAGTGGGGATAAATGTATGATTTTACACATTTGATCACAGCACCGGCAGACCATGGTAGACTGTCTCCCGGATCGAAGTGGCTAACCTTTAATCCCATCATAAGAAGGTTAGTGTCCATTCGACTGTTCTGTTTTAATTCCTAACCCATGGTTCCCACTAGGGCTGTGTATAAGAAAGTTTCCTCCTTACCGTTATGATTGACTGATAAGCTGACATACAAGTGCACATAATTATTTGTGTGAAACTGTGCCAGCTAAAAACTAATGTGGTTGCCCTATAGGATTTCACGGTTCATGGAGGCTGCATCACTGCACATTCACTGGAAGGGGTCACTTGAGGGTTTAATTAACCCTGCACCCTCTCGGATTTCCACTCGGGACACTTTTACAAATGAGGGAGGTGTGAGAGAACGTGCAAATGGATGGTTTGGGATTCAGCAGAACACTGGCTGATAGAAGGTGGATGTTAAGCCAGTACACAGTGTGCCTCTTTCAACTCACTGAAAGAAGGCTGGCAGTTGGAAACTCCCTGCAACAACGACCATGCAGTTGGAATAGGTTTGTTATTACTATTTCAACAGCTAAACATGAATTGGAGGGATTGTGCAAATTACTGAGTTGGCTTTGCCTTGGGTATTTGAAATATGGATCATTGCCCTTTACTTTGATTCATGTTTGGCTATAGTTATCCAAAGTTTAATGGCTGTTTCAATAAAAGCCAATTGTGAATCATACTTTTTTCTGGCCCATTAACTACATTCAGGGTAACCATTTAGTATTTAATTGTTAATATTGAACTTCCCCTTTAACTATTATGTATTTGACCTATTTTAATGTCAGAGTCTGCATGCATTAACTTGATTCATGGTCCTAACCTTAGCTGCCTGGAATGCTAAACGAAGACTTATGAATTGATTAATTTTATACAGTATGAAGTTGAAGCACCACAGCGTATGTCAATGCATGCATGGTAACATAATGTTGGTCAGCTTCTTGCTGTAAGTCAACAACCTCAGTATAGATTCAACACGTCAACATTCTTCCACAAGCCTTTAGAATTAAATTTACTTAGATGTTAGCACAGATATGGAAATACTACAATGATACAGTGAATTTGATATACATCACAACAAGACATGATATTCAGTGGGCAAATGCCTGGTCAAGAATTGGCCACTGGTTTTTAATCTACAGTAGTAATAGCTACACATTTTCTTTTATTGAACTTGGTGGATCATTTGCCATTCTTATTTAAAGCTATTCACTTTACTCAAACGTAAAGAACTGACTCAGGCTAGGGCTTGTTTCTCGACAGAGATTTCAGTGCATGCTTGATAGGTCTTCTTAAATTTCCTTGCAGGAAAGAAAGATTAGAAAAATGTTTACCTGCAAAAGGCCAACCATTGGATGCTTTGACTAACCTCTTAATATGTGTAAAACGGTAGCTAAGTGTACTTAAGTAACTGGTATTTTCTTTAACTTATGATAATAATTATTGTGTGTTACAATCTAAATAGTTTAATACAGCAGGCTTAATGTACATGAGGTTGAGCAAATTAATTTCTCAAGCAGAGAATTTTGAATGTGAGCTTGTCATCATACATCATTATGTATGAATTAAATGCAGATTTATTCACTAATTAGTACTGTAGAAAATGATGATCAAATCATTTGTTGATTATCTAAAGATTTAGAAGTTAAATGGTTTCATTTGTCAGCTTAACCAACATAAGGTTTTCAGCTGCATATTGTGGAGTGCAAGGCATTGTTTGTTTTAGATGATAGCATATAACAAATTACATTTTACGCCCATTTTTTTATTTTTGTTATGCCTCAGTAAAGTATCTCTACAATGAACATGTTCTTTTCAACATATTTTTGCAAATGTGTTCATAAAAAGGCAAGTTAAATAAGGTAAAATGCCTTGCGCAATGGCACATCAGTTCATTCAAACCAGCAACTTCTTGGTAACTATATGCTTCCTTGCTGTACATCCAGTATGGTCTAATAAGATTAGCCAAGGTCAAAATACTGTGTGACAATGGAGTCATAAGTCACATTCTGAATAATTTCATATTAACATACCCTGCTTGTACTTCTAGAGAGCATAACAATGTGTCACTAACGTAAGTCTTGCTCAAGCACGATTGTTTATTTGTAGGTCACAGTGACTTGCTGAATTACATTGACCTACTACCCTCCTTGCAACACAAAGATTTACAGACTATGTTGTCTAATACGAGACTGATGCATCAGTGATAAACTGCGCTGAAATTATTCAACTCTGCAAGGCCAAACCTGTATTTATTGTTTGTACACATTTCAATGTAATATACCATGTGTTGGTAACTGGTTCATCAGAGCAATACTGCACCTGTGTCGGTCATGGCATACCTATAGCGGTAAGTATGGGGGTTAAGGTATTTGCAAAAATTTGATATGATGATTATTAATTTATTTTACAGTACATCATCAAAACAGAAATGTTTTCCTTAATGTCATAAATTATTATATTACTTACACAGCTGCATTAATATCAACAAAAATGTTGGCCCAAAAAGTATACAATAAAAATTATATAATAATAATTATTCAATAATATATAAATAATACATAAACCAATAAACTGGTCTAGTGGGCTGTTAAGGTAAAACTAAGTACCACTGAAAAAGAAACAATAAAAGGACCAAGGCAAGCCTAGTTCAGCCGGCCCGCAATTAGAACAAATTATGGTTGTTGCTCCAACTGGGGACTCCTGTGTGACAGGCTGTGTCTATAAACACAAAGTTAAATGTGTGCAGTGTGCTGCTTTGTTAAACCAATTAGTCAAAACTCCACAGTTCTCAAAACTAGTTCCCTACATTAGCTAAAATCCAAACAAACAGCAGGTATAACAGGGTTGATACACTACATTCAACACGTTAAATTAGAAAGAGATTACTGTAGGGACCGATCTGGACATATTTCCTCGTCATAACATTGTGTCTCAACATTAGATGATTTAGTCACGCATTAACATCATGCCAATTTTGAATATTTAGTTAGACAACTTTAAGCATTGTGTTAAATTTAAGAAACTTTAGTCAGTTTACTTCCACCACAGCATCTATGAACTGTATGGCTTTTGCCACTGGCTGTTTTAACAGCTTATTAGCTAGTAATAGGCATACTAGTGTCTTACTACTTGGAGTCAGAAGAATTGAGCAATTGCCTGCGAAACTCAAGATGAACTTTACCCTGACAAACCTATTTAATTTCATGGCACAACAATGTTCATTGTTCTTTTATTCATGAATGACATTGATACAATAACTATCAATATAGGTGACAATAACTGACTTTTTCGTCAAGTGACAAGATGAAAGAATCATGGAAACCCAAACTCTTATTCTGTGCAAGGGGTTGTGGAGTACGCAAATCCACCAGAAATAGTCACAATATAACTGTAAACAGGTTTATTTTGGGCTTACTACTGTATATAACATAGCTACTGAAGCTTAAAAGGACAGCAGGCAGGCAGGCACTCAGTAAGACATATTCACAATTCTTAACGACATAAGGGGTCGCTTAGGGCCCCAGAAAGCTAGGGGGCCCCCGATCGATAGGGGACAGGGGGCCCCAAATGAAATTTTGCTTAGGGCCCCCAAAAGGCTAGAAACGGCACTGCTCTCACTGCTAGACCACTCTCTGTAAAGCAAGGTATTATGAGGACATATTAGGCAATATTAGGATACTGCTGAGGC
The DNA here is from genome assembly GCF_011004845.1 of Esox lucius. Lineage (NCBI taxonomy): Eukaryota > Metazoa > Chordata > Actinopteri > Esociformes > Esocidae > Esox > Esox lucius. The sequence goes on along the minus strand of NC_047579.1, from coordinate 21,457,658 downwards.
TCCATTTACGTTAGCTTCTTACTTCACCATTCTAGCAGGCTAACAGTGTCTGCTTAAAAGCGTCTGCTAAATGACTAAAATAGCCTTCAATGCATTACTGGGCTCTTACAGCAGATGAGTTCTATCAGTAATAAACAAGAAGCAGTTCAAGTGGGCACGCGATCACCTGGACATTTGAGAAATGGAAAAACATTGTCTGATCCAACAAATCCCAGCTCATGTTGCGTCATGCTGACGGTAAAGTCAGGATTTGGCATAAGCAGCATGAGTCCACCCATTCCTGGGCTCAATGGCACAGACACCGATGTAATAGTGAGGGGAATGTTTTCCTGGCATGTTAGGTCTGTTGATAATAACCACATTTAAAAGCATGAACACTGTTGCTGACTTGACGCATCCCTTTATGTTTGCAGGAAGAAATGTGTGAGTGAAAAGAAAATGTATTGAACATCAATTAAGTACTTAGGAAGTACATCATTTATAATCACCTAAAGGGAGTTGGATCCCTCAGAAATTATTATTGATGGCCCCCCTTTTACATTTTCACATGACAAATTGGAAAAAAGAAACAAGAGACGCTTCCTCTGTAGGTCCTACACGAAATAATCATGAAAATCAATGCTCAATTTGGAGTAAAGATTAAAGGCGGTGCGCTGGGAGGCTACGAGGCATCGGATTATAGGGAAAATGTGAAAATGTGTTTTCTTTTATTCTGTCATGATGTACTATTCCTCATAATATTCTGTACTAATTGTATCCCCTGTGTTGACTAAATATTCACATAAAAAAAGTGTAAATCAGATCAAAGATATGCACCCTGCCTACTGCACAGCTGTCAAATATCTAAATCTTTTGCAAGCTAAAAGCTATCCTCTTAAACACCTGAAACAATACTATTGTTAGTATTTTTCTGAATCAGCACCTATACCAATAAATATTCAGACATGATCTATTAGCAGGCGTCCCCAAACTTTTATTCATTAACAAGCTCGTCCTTCACTCCAATGATTGAATGCAAGATTAATTCCAACCCGAGATATATTTTTTTAACTATACAACCCAAACCTTAACTCTCACTTTAATCCCAGTACTGTGATACCTAACTTTAATCTAACATTCTAACATTCCTTTTCAACTTTTTTGGAAAGGAAAGAAAAATGTGCAGTGGTCTATTCATTTTTTCCGGAGTTGTATTTTGGTAGGGTGGTCACATAGGCAGAAAATATAAGCAGAACACATCAACAGAAAAAAAACAGCTAGCATACTAGCCATGTTGCCCCAAAGGTAACTAATGTTGTTTTGGCAGCTACTGTAGCCTCATTACTTGAATGGACCAGTGTCCAAACATGACCAAGAATGGAAACTGTCTTACAAATTGGTATTTTCCTCCAGGTCCCAATTACCTAAATTGCAAACCATCCCTTAGCTTTGAGCTATTATTTTCCAAAGTAAAACATGATGTCTTTGTGGAGAATTATTGCAAAAATAAGATGAAGGACAGCTGCTCCCCTATTAACAATCATTTGAAATCCATTCTACACTAAATAAGAAATTATGAGGAATAGAAGGTCATTAACAACTTCAGCAAGATAATGCACCACATCAGAAAGCATGTATTGTCTAAGAATGGTTTCAGGAACAGTTTACTTGAGTGACCAGAGCAGTCCCCAGATACGAAATGAACCCAACAAAGCATTTTTGGGATGATACGCTCACAGCCTGACTACAGAATCAGTAGCGACTTTGATGCCGTCAGGTCAGCATGGACCTACATCCCTGTGCAAAGTAGAATCCATGCTCTGACGACAGGACTTGAACACCATAGGTAGGACATCTGTGTGTGACCAAGGATTAGTGTGTGTGGGTGTGCATGCTAGTACTGAGGGATAGGTTCAAAACAATGGAACAATTTGTTTTGCTGGCTCCAGGAATAGCTTTTCCATTACTATAGCCTGTTCAACAACAATCTAATTTCTCATTCTGGGGCTTTGTCGGAGGCCACCCAAATTACACAGGAGTGATGGGTGTGATTTGACAATTCATAGTTCAATAAATAAAAAAAGAGCATGGAACCTGCTTTCCACAATTATCCAGACTAATTTGCTTTAGGTAGTTGGCGCTGTCTTACTCAGCGCACTCTTAAATCAACTTCTCCCTCTGTCTGTCTCTTCCAACAAGCTAACAACATATTACCATATCAATTTCTGCATCAATCATTCACATCATCATTGTCTCACACAATAAAATGCATGTCAGATGATTCATTGATCTCCATCTGTTATTTATTTTAGAAATATTAGAAATGTATTGCCCAATTACTTAAAATAAAATAATGTGTTTGTAATGCTTTAGCTTTAACATTGTAACTTCATATTTATTTTCATGAATGCTACGGTTTTCCACTTCTAGTTAATTTAAATGGTAGGAACATAACAACATGGATTAGCAGTATTATACATACTATATAAATTACACACCACATTTCTGTTTTCTGAGGTATTGCATGAAATCTACATTCTCAACATTAATACAATTCCAAAATTCAGCATCCAAGGTTGGAACTATGTTTCTGTGTGGGTGGCCTTTAGCTATGTTAGCTAGCAGTGAATATCTCAACCCGAGGCTACCAACACATACCTAGGATGTGGTCTAACTTACAGCTTCATGACAAATTGAGCCAGATATAAAGCAATTCTCAAACAAAACGTGTTAAATCTAGTTAATGTCAGGTCCTGGCTGGGGGCCTCTAGGCATCTCTATGCACCTGGGGGTCACACTCAGGACCTGACCACAGAGGGGACTCTAGGCATCTTTGCGCTGCAGTTTTGATTGTCCCCAATTAGAAGCAGCGGTCCCACGATGACTAATCGGGGACCCTATTTAAATTGCTTTGTTTTTCCTGAATATATGGATCATTGTTTGGAGTTAACTTTGTGTTATGCGCTGCAGTCCTTGGTTGCACTTCTCCTTTTGTTTTGTGACCAAGTGCATTAAAAGGATGTATATTATGTTTTATATCATGCATCGCAACCATGGCAGGTAAATAATTAAATCATTGTAATGTTTAATGCAGTAGACGAGTAACCAGAGTGAACAGGAGTATTTTGGTCAGACAACCAATATTAGCGAGAACAATGCCTGCTAGGCCAGTCTAGCTACCTAACTATATACTTCCACAGTAATGCTGACATTGTAAATCGCTACCAGTATAAACTCATTATTTTTGTTAGAATTTAGAGCAAGTTCTCATTCAGAGCAATTTACAGGCTTAACTTAAGGTTTACTATTTTGCTCAAGGACAGAACGACAAATCTTTCACTATGCCAGCTCTAACAAAATGGATACCTGCTGCTCTAAATAAGCAGTTGTCTAATCTTGACTGATGTATTGTTATTCATTTGGAAAAGGGCTTTTGGAAAAATGTGGAACGGCGCACACAGCACATTTGTCATGTATTTTGTAACATTGATGTTGCACAAGCTAAAATAATTCTTAGAGGGAGATTCTAAGGGCTGGTTACACAAAACATCACAGGTTTTCTTGGAATAGACAAAAATTGCCTATTAGAAAAGTATAACATGCACACGCCTCTTTTGTGTACAGGAGACACATTCTTCAGATTTGCACTGAACAAAGATTTGTATAGAGGATTTCTTTTCTGATGTTCCAAAAGGTGTGTGCACAAGACATGGTTTTCTCTGATATGTCATGAAAGAAAAAAATTCAGTAGAGATTTGGGATTCTCAACTCAAATAACTCCAGTACTGAATTAAAATATAACACTCTACCATCTACAGTATGTCACAAAAGTGAGTACAGCCCTCACATTTTTGTAAATATTTGAGTATATCTGTTCTGTTCATGTGACAACACTGAAGAAATGACGCTACAATGTAAAGTAGTGAGTGTACAGCTTGTATAGCAGTGGAAATTTGCTGTCCCCTCAAAATAACTCATCATGCAGCCATTAATGTCTAAACCACTGGCAACAAAAGTGAGCAAATTGCGCCCAATTAGCCATTTTCCCTTCCTGGTGTCATGTGACTCATTAGTATTACAAGGTCTCAGTTGTGAATGGATAGCAGGTGTGTTAAATTTGGTGTCATCGCTCTCACACTCCCTCATACTGGTCACTGGAAGTTCAACATGGCACCTCATGGCAAAGAACTCTCTGAGGATGTGAAAAAAAGAATTGTTGCTTTACATAAAGAAGATTGCCAAGACCCTGAAACTGAGCTGCAGCCCGGTGGCCAAGACCACACAGCGGTTTAACAGGACAGGTTCCACTCAGAACAGGCCTCGCCATGGTCGACCTAAGAAGTTGAGTGCACGTGCTCAGCGTCATATCCAGAGGTTGTTTTTGGGAAATTGACGTATGAGTGCTGCCAGCATTGCTGCAGAGGTTTAAAGGGGTTGTGGGTCAGCCTGTCAGTGCTCAGACCATACGCCACACATGCATCTAATTGGTCTGCATGGCTGTCGTCCCAGAAGGAAGCCTCTTCTAAAGATGCACAAGAAAGCCTGCAAACAGTTTGCTGAAATTAAGCAGACCACAGGACATGGATTACTGGAACCATGTCCTGTGGTCTGATGAGACCAAGATTAACGTAGTTGGTTCAGATGGTGTCAAGCGTGTGTGGTGGCAACCAGGTGAGGAGTACAAAGACAAGTGTGTCTTGCCTACAGTCAAGCATGGTGGTGGGAGTGTCATGGTCTGGGGCTGCATGAGTGCTGCCAGCCCTCAGTTCATTGAGGTAACCATGAATGAAAAACATGCACTGTGAAATACTGAAGCGGAGCATGATTCCCTCCCTTCGGAGACTGGACCGCAGGGCAGTATTCCAACATGATAACAACCACAAACATACTTCCAAGACGACCACTGCCTTGCTAAAGAAGGTGAGGGTGAAGGTGATGGACTGGCCAAACATGTCTCCAGACCTAAACCCTATTGAACATCTGTGGGGCATCCTCAAATGGAAGGTGGAGGAGCGCAAGGTCTCTAACATCCACCAGGTCTGTGATGTCGTCATGGAGGAGAGGAAGAGGACTCCAGTGGCAACCTATGAAGCTCTGGTTAACTCCATGCCCAAGAGGGTTAAGGCATTTCTGGAAAATGATGGTGGCCACACAAAATATTGACACTCTGGGCCCACTTTGGACATTTTCACTTAGGGGTGTACTCAATTTTGTGTCCAGCGGTTTAGTCATTAATGGCTGTGTGTGGTTATTTTGAGGGGACAGCAAATGTACACTGTTATAGAAGCTGTACACTCAGTACTTTACATTGTAGCAAAGGGTCATTTCTTCAGTGTTGTCACATGAACAGAAATAATCAAACATTTACAAAAATGTGAGGGGTGTACTCACTTTTGTGAGATACTGTATGGGGATTCACATAAATTCATCCCACCCAGCAATGCTCCTTGTGATCCAATTAGATGCATTTTTGTATTTTGATGTGATTAAAGCTACACATATACATCCTAATTATTTCTAACCCTGGAAATTACACCATTATCACAGTAGGCATTAGAGGAAACGAGGGCCCATGTTGGCTTTGTACTGTTGCCTCAGATTGATTCACAGAAAAGCTGTCTATCTGGATCTAACAGATGATTCAGTTAGAGCATATGAACACGTATCTATTATAGATTTCCACCTCATTTTCTTCTTTCAATTTCATAGCTTATTTCATTCTTCCTGCGTAATGCCTATGAAAATGCCAATTATATTTTTTTAATATTTTTCACGACACAGTACAAAACAGTTATATAAAAGACAACTCACTATTGATTATATTATTGTCAATTAAAATACATGAATAAAAGAAATGTATTGGTACTAAACCGGGTGGTTTGAATCATGAAGACTTATTGGCTCAAAGCTGTGGTATGTGACATGGTACGTGACAGGTATGACTTTTTAGTGCCTTAATTGTATTGGTAATGTACTATTCTTACCTATTTGGACATCGATACAGTGGACACATTACATTCTATGCCTCCCTGGTTAGTGCTGGTTAAAGCATATACCAAGCCGATACCAAGGATTCAGAAACCGAGAGGCACGTGTGTAAATAGAACAGCAGAAACAAATACCCACTGCTCAAAGAAATTAAGGGAACACTGAAATCACACAATGAGTCTCGATGAACAAAATATATTAAACTTCAAAATCTTTCCTGCATTGTGTAATTCGTTGAGAACATGTAACAACAGTCAGTGGAAACCAAAATCTCCAACCAATTGAGGGCTGGATTCAAAATCATGCAGAAAATCAAAGTAAATCATTGAAGTCACAGGCCGTTCCAACTCATAATGTGACTCAGTAGTGTGTATGGCCCCCATGTGCCTGTATGCACTCCTGACAAAGTCAGGACAGTGGATGGCGTCCTGGGGAATCTCCTCCTAGACCTGAATCAGGGCATCAGTGAGCTACAGTCTGTGGCGCTACTTGGCAGTGTCAGATGCACTGATATATAAAGTCCCGGAGATTCTCAATTGGATTCAGTTCTGGGAAACATGGGGGCCAGTCAATGGCATCAATGCCTTCGTCATCCAGGAACTGCCTACACACTCTGACCACATGAGGCCAGGCCTTGTCCTGCACCAGGCGGAACCCAGGGCTCACTGCACCTGCGTAAGATCAGACGATGGGTCTGAGGATTTCATCCCGGTACCTAACATGTGCTCAGTGTGATCCTGCTCTCATCTGTGAACAGAACGGGGCACCAATGGCGAACTTGTCCATTCTGGTGTTCTCAGGCGAAAGCCAATCAAGCTGCATGGTGCTGGACTGTGAGCACAGGTCCAACTAGAAGACGTCAAACCCTCATGCCACCCTCATGAAGTCTGTTTTTGACAGTTTTTTCAGAAACATGCACACCAGTTGCCTGCTGGAGGTCATTATGCAGGGCTCTGGCAGTGCTCCTCCCTTTCCTCCTCGCACAAAGGAGCAGATACTGGTCCTGCTGCTGAGTTGATGCCCTTCTATGGCCCTGTCCAGTTCACCTTGCGTAATGGCCAGTCTCTTGTTACCTGCTTCATGCTTTTGAGACTGTACTGGGAGACACAGCAATCCTTCTTGCGACTGCACGTATGGATGTGTCATCCTGGACTACCTGTGCAACCTGAATAGGCTGCAGGTACCGCCTCATGCTACCAGTAGTGACAAGGACACTAGCAAAACAATACACTGCAGAAGAATCAGTCAGGAAGGATTTGGAGAGAGCAATTTCCTGTGACCACCACCTGCAAAACCATTCCCTTTTGGGGGGGGTGTCTTGCTGTTGCCTCTCCAGTGCACCTTTCATTTGCACCAAAACAGGTGACATTGATTTGGTGTTAAACTGTGGTGATTACATGTTCCCTTAATAAAAAATAAATTAAAAAATGTAAGCAGTTTAGTATTCAAATGACATTATATAGGGTACATGTCATTGAATTTATATTATCTTATTTTGTTACTATTAAACCTTTATTTCAACAAGGAACACAGACTGAGACCAAGGTCTCTTTTACAGCTGGACCCTATGAGTGCATGTTTATAGATACAGTACTTGTAACACCTCTGAAAATACAAATCATGTAATACTCTCAAGGTTTACGAACAAGTCCTGGCTTACATGCCAGCCTTGTACAATCAGATCATGCCTGTCGTACCACTCTAGAGGATGACGTAAATCAGATTACCAGTTTTGAAACAGTTTCTCAATTTCTCCCACAAAATATGTATGTCGTTATAACAAAATGTGCACTTTTCAATGTGTGGCAATTGTCATGGAAATTCTAATGAGAAAGGCAGAAAGACTGTAGATTATTTTCTTAATTAAAGCTTTATTCAAGATTTATAAACATGGAGTGGTTTATGAAACTTTAATACTAGAGTAATGTCAAAAGCTCTCCGTTGAAGATTGAGCTTAGGCCTATATACATTCAGTAATTAGTTATTACAACTTGTACTCTTATAATGTTCACCCGGCTTAGCCAGAAGAGGACTGGTCAACCCTCAGAGTCTGGTTCCTCTAGGTTTCTTCCTATATTTCGTTCCCTTAGGGACTGTGCTTCAAACCTTTTGTTGTTTTCTCCTTGGGGTTTCAGGCTGAGTGTTTTGTAAAAGCGCTTTGGGACAACTGCTGATGTAAAAAGGGCTTTATAAATACACTTGATTGACTGATTGGTTCAGTACAACCCATTGTGTCCCCATCCCATGCATGGTTAGACTATAGGTCTCACACGCCGTTCTGTAAAGTTCGGCATAACAAGATGTCTACAGCCCTTGAGAAGTTAGCCATAGCAATACTTAACTGCTGTAGGCACATCTCATTCTGTGAGAAGAGCAGAAACACACAGACACAATGGTCTTAATCAATTAGTTGATTATACTTAGATTTTCCATTCAACACAGTAATAAGCAATGGGATTTCATTGTTCTATGGAATAGCAAAATTTCCACCACATGGTTGTGGCATTACAAAAAGGAGTGATAGCCTTCCTTTTTCAAGTTTTGTACAAATCTCTCACATCACCACCACCAAAGCACCCCCAGACTATCACAATGCCTCCACCATGCTTGACAGATGGCATCAAGCACCACTCCAGAATTGTTTCAGTTGTTTCAGTATCTCACAAATGTTCTTTGTGATCCAAACAACTCAAACGTAGATTTGTCTGTCCATAACATGTTTTTTCAATCTTCCTCTGTCCAGTGCTTATGTTCATTTGCCCATCTTAATCTTTTCTGTTTATTGGCCAGTCTGAGATGGCTTTTTCTTTGCAGCTCTGCCAAGAATGTCAGCATCCCAGAGTCGCCTCTTCACTGTTGACATTGAGACTGGTGTTGAAGACCTGTGAGACATCTGTTTCTCAAACTAGACTCTAATGTATGTGTCCACTTGCTCAGTTGTGCATGGGGGCCTCCCACTGCTTTTTCTATTCTGGTCTGAGCCAATTTTCCTTGTTTTGTGAGGGTAGTAGTACCCAGTGTTCTACGAGACCTTCAGTTTCTTGGCAATTTCTCTCATGGAATACCCTTAATTTCTCAGAACAAGAATATACTGACAAGTATAGAAAGAAACTTCATTGTTTCTGGCAATTTTGGGTCTATTATCAAACCCACAATTTCTGATGCTCCGGATAATCAACTAGTTTAAAGAAAGCCAGTTTTCAGTTGTGCTAACATAATTGCAAATGGGTTTTCTAATGATCAGTTAGCCTTTTACAATAATAAACTTGGATTAGCAAACAAAACGCGCCATTGGCACAAAGGACTGGTTTTTGATAATGGGCCTCTGTATTCCATTAATAAAAGTCTGCTGTTTCCAGCTACTATAGTCATTTCCAACATTGACAATGTGTACACTTTATTTCGGATCAATCTGATGTTATTTTTATATAATTTATTTTTTATTTTTTTTGAAAACAAGGCCATTTCTAAGTGAACTGTAGTGTATTTTCCATTCCTCTCCTTGTGCCTGTGTTGTTGCTTCATTCTTTATCCCCATTATCCAGTCTGTCATTTTCTCATGTGTTCCTGTTTGCCCCTTTTGATTGGTTATTCACCTGTCCGTCATTGTTAGTCCATCTGTTCCTCTGCTGTTGTAGTCCAGCCCATGGCCCTTTCCTCTGATTAAGCTGCCTGTTCCTGTGTTGTCGTGGACTAATGTCCTCGTGGACTCATTTCCATTTCCTGGTTTGAAAGCTGTTTGTTTTCCATGTGTTAGGAGGCCATTTTGCATCAGGGTGCCCTCTTTCCTAGTCAAGCTTGATGTACTGTTTATGTTGTTTGATTATTCAGTGGGTCTTATCCCGTTGGTTGACATTTTGTCCAATTGTACTTCTGTTTTTTCTACAATGGGGAAGGGGGAATGCACACAGAGGAGACATATATGCAAGATGCCCATCAGCTTACATTCTACATGTAGAATCTTCATGTTTATATACACCAGGTAAGAATCTGGGCGGACCACTCACAGTATTTTTGTTTTGTTAGAGAGGCAAGCTGATATATGGTAGGATAGATCTGTTAGTGGATTTTTAAACATGTCCTTTCTTTGGTTTGGTCCCGCACAGCCCCCTTTCCCAATTTGACCATACATGTTAAGAGACCACAATACATCTCTTGTGTTTAACAGTACTATCTGGTTCACCGTTTCCATTTCATTTCTGGACCAAAGAATCAATGTGGATATGTAAAATTCCAGACATGGTACAAAAAACACATCACAGTGTGTTATGACCCCCCTACCCTAGGGGGTATGTAATAGATTTGATTCAACTTTATTGTCATTGAACAGTGTTAGAATTTAGTGGTTACATATAGCGATTAAATAATAGAGAACCCGTACAATTCAAGGGAGAAAATATATTAAGTTAACTGGAATAATGCGGCAGAGTTGAACGTTCCAAAATGTTCTCACTGTAAATACGGATGCTATAGGTAATATACATTGAGGGGCGTGTCTACTTAGCACAGATCACATCTCCACAAGAACCAACATGCCAAATAGTCATTGTAAACATTCCACATTCCTGAGGTTGTCAGAGCGTGACCTACAGATAGAGAATCTGATGTTCTCATTATCCAGGCACATTTAACTTCTAATGAAATATACAGTCAATGAATGAAAGTGTACCACTACAGTACAACAGAATGCAGCTGGCATCTAGCCAGAAGTGCAAATAGAAGATTGTAGAAAATATGCATGTGAAACATTTAAGAACAATGTATGTTACATGTGTATAAATGTGCAAAGTAGGCAAATGCAAGAACAAATGGTAATTCTAAATGTGCAATGAAGGCAATTTGAAGGTGCATGTGCAACTGAAATGCAAGGATAGCAGCAATGAGGTTCCCGAGGTAGAAATGTACATGTAGCAATTGAAAACATCCTTATCAGACATTGCAAAGCGAAGTCACAGTCCAGTAGTACAAAGAGAGTGGTGCAACAAGGTCCCTGAGAAGCAGTACTATGCGGGTACTATGTGGGTGGGTGGGTATGGTTAGAGTTCAGCAGGGTTACAGTAGTAGGAAAGAAACTGTTCCTGAGCCTGCTGGTGCGGGAACGATGAGACCTATACTGCCTGCCTGATGGTCAGAGGTAAAATAGTTTGGGGCATGGATGTGAAGGGTCCCTGATGATGCAGCGCACCATATGCAGACACTGCTTGCGCTGGAGGTCTGATGTGGCTGGGAGCTGGGCACCAGCCTGTAATAACATACAGGCATACGCACATGCATACATGCGTTACTTATGAGCAGCAGTGTAACTTAATTATTAAAATTAATTCAGATACTTCTCATACCTAAATATGGGCTCCTTCATGTTAAGTGTTACACAAATCGCTACAGATGCGCACACAATCCACATACACACTCAAATTAATGACACAAAGCAGGGAGTAAAAATACCAGGTATGCGTCTGATCGATGAGCATTTGTCTGATTGATGCAGACACATAAATATGGCCAAGATGTTTTTTCAGGGCAGTCAAACTCATATTAATGTTCCCATCACACTATTTTGTTTAATTTTACCAGTTCAGTGAAAGGTAACTCATATACAGCCTCATTCTCTCTTCTTCAGCTGACTGATATTGTCTTCTATCGTATAAGCATACACATTAGAATCTGTTTATGGCACCATAAAGCGTTGTCAGTTATTCATTGGTTTAACTTATCTTTCCATAAACTGGGTCCCAGCAATGTTTTTATTTTATTTTTTTTTCAGGCGAAATATGGCTTCTGTTGACATGACTGCTATTTCTAATTAAACATGGTCCATCATCATGTTTCACTCTCCCTATACATCATTGTAACCTGTAGAGTCTGCACTTCATTTGCATCTCGGTTGTTTCATTACAAATTGTGGTGCCATGCAGAGCCGAATTAGTGAAAATTTTTCAGTGTCCAAATATTTTCGGTTCTAACCGTACTTACTTTATCCTCAGTTGACCAATTGCATTCAATTACATTTACATCCACTCACACACTTATACAATTTGTTTAAACAAATTTGCATCAAAACAGTTTAATTTGTATTTGTTCTATTGGCTTAATATTAACACGCCTCGCAGGTTGCAGGAGTCAATATTTCCCCAAAACAGTAAAGTGCGTGTTAAAATGGAGTAATTAGTGTTCCAGAACACTGGTTAATGAACAATCAATGTTACATGCCACTTAATTAACGATGCTTTTGGGAAATATACCGAGAAAATAAGGCACTTGTCTGCACCTCATGACCATCTTAGTGCTTTGAGAAACCGGGCCCTGGTCCTTACTGTCAAATACTGGGAAATTATTTATTTGAGAACACTTTGAAGAACACTTTGTGTTCTACATTTATTTCAGTTTTGGCGAAAATAGCTAAAGAATAATCTTTCATCATTAAAATCAGAAGGGCCCGGGTGGGCAGTTGCTATAGAGGTTAAGTTGAGATTAAAGATGACAAGGAGATAATGATCTATTCTCACTTCAACCCTGACCAAATACAATATAATGAAAAGCTACAGTAAATGTGACTTTTGAATCTTGTTAGGTGATGCTGAAGCTACAAAAGGAGGTTTGCAGCACTCCTCTTTCCCATGGCTATGAATACAACTCACTAAAGACAATGAAAGAAACACATGAAGTTTTGTTTGTTTGGCCTCACCAACAACAAACAAAAAGGTCAGAACATGAACCAAAAACCTGTATATTCAGATTTATGTTAACTATTTAATGATTTATTTTATTACTATAAAACAAAGGTAGAACAATGTATTGTTTTGGTCTGTTTGACTTTTAACCTTAAAGTGTGAATGAAACCAATGCTTAAATGAGGGAATTTGTATGCTTTGCTCTGTATTTTTATATTCTTGATGAATAAAAAATATCAAACGTTTTGTTTACTTTTATATTTGATTGTCTCTCAGAGGTCTCTATAAGGTTACACACTAACATACTTTGACCTAAACAATACTACATAATGAAGCCCTTCCTCTACTGAGAAGAATATAACCACATTTACAGTAGCAGAAATAGAATAGGCTCTGGGATTTGGAAGTTCAACCATATTGCTATTGATTTCAGATTTATGGAGTATACTTACAATTCATTCTAAATGTAATCTTCTATGTCTCACTGCAACAGACAGAAACTAAAAGTGCAGAGATGTCTGATCAACTTTAACCTCTGCATCCTTGCTTTAACCTAGTTTCTCTTGGTAGGAAAGAGAGAGTACAGCAATCATTTTATTCAGATCTGGATAAGTTTGACCCCTTCTCAATGAAAAGGCACTACAGAATGTTATAATGTCATTATGCAGATGTTGCGAAAATATATTGTCATTGGGCATATTCTACCTTTGGCTAAAATGAAAGACATTTAACTGAGCGACTTTCAAAATATAATATCTAGGTCAATGGCCTACTGGGCAGAGATATTTGTTGTTGCCATTTTAAAGGAAATAACACGCAATTAGTCAGAACATGAAGCAGAAACTGCAGTTTTAAGGTATTATTTATGTAGATTGATGGAGTACTGTGGATATCTGTGTGAGACTTCACACATGTTGAAAAGCATTAAGGAGATGAATTGTAGATTATTTATATTACATTGTACATTTCAATGTAACTCAGGCTCAAAACCTGTAAAATCTGTTTTATCTGATTAATAGAAAATATATTAGTCATCTTCCCACATACCCCATATGGAGAACATCTGGTACAGTACACTTTATTTTCAGCTGTGGTCAAAGATGAGAATTATTTTATACTAAAAAACAATTACACTTAGCTTAATCAAGAAACAAATCTCACTGTTAATCCAGTATAAAATGCTATGTCTCTGCAGATGATGTCAAGCTATTGATGTAATCCTTAGGCTAAATTTACTGCAACCTTTGAATGCATTGGGTCAGGTAATATTAATGACCCCCATAACTAATATGGGCTTTAAAGATCGTCTTGAGTGGTTTGTGGTTGGTATGTACTGTAATGAACTCTCTGCCATATAGATACTGGTCAGATTTGTCACGCAAAATGAATGGCAAGACATTCTTTCTCAGTCTGTGCATATCTCTGCTCTCTCTGAGTCAACGTTCTGGAAGCAAATGCAACTGGTTGTCCTTTCTATAGAAGGGCTGTGCCAAGGCCTGTTTCATTGGCATCACACTGCAGTGTGACTTCATCATTCAGGTCATATTATTTAAGAACTGGGTGTTGTGTTACCAACTGTTTGATGTCCTCAAATCCACTGTCTGGTTGTAGTAGCCATGTCCATTCTATGTCCTTGTCCATCAGTCGTCTGAGGAGTTCGCACACGTCAGATGGGTGGGGCATGAAGTTTGCAAGATTGTTCACGAACCCCAACAGCCTCTGTAGCGATTTGACATCTGTACTGTTGGTGTCTCCAATTAAGATTACGTTTTAGATTAACCTCCCTGGCTCTCTGTCAGAGGTAAAGAATAACTATACAGCATGACAAAAGTGTTGAAAAGAAAAGCTTTGAGAGAGGAAAAGAAGGGTTCAATTCTGGCTTTACTGGCAGAGGGATACAGTGAGCATCAGGTTGCTTCTATCCTGACTGGCAGAGGGCGAATGACTGGCAGAGGGCAAAAACGACTGTCCACTGACCGAGATGACCGTCAACTCATTCGAATGTCACTCAACAACTGTAGGAAGACATCAAGTGACCTACAAAAAGAATGGCAAACAGCAGCTGGGGTGAAGTGCACAGTGAGGATGGTTCGAAACAGGCTCCTAGGGGCAGTTCTGAAGTCGTGCAAAGCTAGAAAAAAGCCCTTCATCAATGAGAAGCAACGGCTGATGTTTGCAAAAGACCATAAGGATTGGACCGTAGAGGAATGGAGTAAGGTCATCTTCTCTGACGAGTCAAATTTTCAGCTTTGCCCAACACCTGGTCATCTAATGATTAGACAGAGACCTGGAGAGGCCTACAAGCCACAGTGTCTCACACTCACTGTGAAATTTGGTGGAGGATCGGCGATGATCTGGGGATGCTTCAGCAAGCCTGGAATCGGGCAGATTTGACTTTGTGAAGGACGCATGAATCAAGCCAAGTACAAGGTTATCCTGGAAGAACACCTGCTTCCCACCTGCTCTGAAAATGTTCCCAAACTCTTAGAATTGGTTCTTCCAGCAGTACAATGCTCCATGCCACACAGTCAGGCCAATCTCCAGACCTGAACCCCTTTGAAATCCTCTGGAATTTGATCAACTGGAAGATGGATGGTCACAAGCCATTAAACAAAGCCGAGCTACTTGAATTTTTGTGCCAGGAAACATAAAGTCACCAATGTGACAGAGTGTGTGAAGCATGTCTTTTTGGTCCCAATTTTTTTTTACAGTTGGTCAATAATTCTACAGTATACCTTTTAACAATATTACTGCCGGTAGTAGTTTGCTAATATAATCAAAATCAGGAATTAGATGCATAACTAGTAAGCAGCGTGGGTTTTTTGGGAAGCTGGGATGGTGTTTTAGGGATGAAATGTATAGTGACGCCATAATCGAATTCTGGAACTCTGAGTTCTGAAATAACGCACAAAAATACAAAAAAGTGATTTTTGAAACTTACCTGTGAAAAGGTTCATTTTAATTAAATTAATTTCAATAACAAGCAACCTTTTTGTCCCTGATTTACAGCCTACAGAAACATATTGAAACCATTAACATTCCAATAATTGCCTACTAGGACAGAAATGAAGTACATAGGTATACATGTCTATACTAAATAAGGCAGAATCATTGAATATGTAAATAAACATAGAATATGCCTTTTTCGGTTCAATATTTAGTCTGTTTACAACTTTAAGTTTGCCCTTTTGATTCTGAACGTCACTCGCTGGAGGTACACAGTGGATATAAAAAGTCTACACACCCCTGTTGAAATGCCAGGTTTTTGTAATGTAAAAGAATTAGACAAAGATAAATCATGTCAGAACTTTTTCCACTCTTAATGTGACCTATAATGTGAACAATTCAATTGAAAACCAAACTGAATTATCTGAGGGGGAAACATTTTAAATAAAAATCTTAAAATAACTGGGTTGCATAAGTGTTCACACAACTGGGGATGTGGCTGTGTTCAGTTTTAACCAATCAAATTCAAACGTTAAATAGAAGTCATTACACACCTGCCATTATTTAAAGTAACTCTGATTAATCACAAATAAAGTTCAGCTGTTGTAGTAGGACTTTCCTGACATTTTCTTAGTTACATCTCAGAGCAAAAGCCAAGGTTTCAGAGAGCTTCCAAAGCATCAGAGGGATCTCATTTGTGGAAGATATCATTCAGGAGAAGGGTACAAAAGAATTTCCAAAGCATTAGATATACCATGGAACACAGTGAAGACAATCATCATCAAGTGGAGAAAATATGGCACAACAGAGACATTACCAAGAACTGGACCTCTCTCCAAAATTGATGAAAAGATAAGACGAAAACTGGTCAGGGAGGCTTCCAAGAGGACTACAGCAACATTAAAGGAATTTCTGGCAAGTACTTGCTGTGTGCTACATGTGACAACAATCTTCTGTATTCTTCATATGAATGGGCTATGGGATAGGCTGGCAAGCCACATTGGCTTAATCTTTTTGGTTAATTCAATTATTTGATTGCTTTCTATTCAACACATGGATTCCCATTTTGTCATGGCTTTTGTACCAAGGTTGTGACACCAGCTACTGGATCTATTGAGTAGGCTATGGGATAGGCTGGCAAGACGGATGCCTTTTCTTACAAAGAAAAACATCCAAGCTCAGCTGAAGTTTGCAAAAACAAACATGCTCCTAAAAGCATGTGGGAAAATGTGTTATAGTCTGATGAAACCAAAGTTGAATTTTGTGAGGTCAGGTTCTGTAATGCATTAGCTCTCGCTCCTATACTTCTTTACATTTTCACACTGACTTTGTAGACAAGCACCTCTCATATATAACATTTCTTGGAGGCTCAAAGAGCTTCTGTAGCGCCTCTAGAATCGTTCCCGGGTCTTCTCTCTGTGTCAGGCATATGCAAATGCCACTATAACAAGTGGGATTCTATACCATCACTGTTAGCAAAGTTGCAACACAGACCTTTTCTTCCATCTTTTCCAGATAGGTAGCTATCTCGTCGTTCTCCCATTTTGCGCAAAATAATGTCCAGTTGTTTTATGTATCGCCCTTCTTGTCCTTGTGTGATGGTGTGATGGCCCTCTCACTCTGTCTGCCTTATTGTGTCTGTTCTAGTCCTTGCATGTTGGTAAGCAGAGTGGAGAGTGTCGGTTTTGATTGGGAGCACATGTGGCTGGTACTTAAATGGGCAGCTTTCCCAGTCATCTGGAAAACTGGAGAGCCTTTTGGCTGACACTCTCCTGGAGAGACTATTCCTCCTTTCCATTTAGCGGACCTTATTTTTTATTGACCTATGTTTATCTTTTGCTCTTCTCAACACATACTTTCCCCCAGTCATTCCCCTCATCCACCCACTACATTACTGATATACTGACTATCACACCACATTGGCTTAATCTTTTTGGTTAATTCAATTATTTGATTGCTTTCTATTCAACACATGGATTCCCATTTTGTCATGGCTTTTGTACCAAGGTTGTGACACCAGCTACTGGATCTATTGAGTAAATCAGGACGTACCTATTTTGGTTCTGACTCATGACACCATGTCATATGTACGATGGTTACTTTCGTAACCCCAGTTCTATGAGTGGAGCGTTGCCCATAGGGGCTTCGATCCTGTTGGTTTACCCTTCTGCCAATTGGCAGGCACTGAAAATTTTAATATGTAAATCGCACCTCTCGTGGCCATCTGCCCCCATTGCTATAAAAGAGGTTGTCACACCCCAATCTGTCTCCCGACATACCTTTCTTCACAAGAAAAGCAGTCAGTGATCAGTCAGGGCATGAACCCTATGGGCGACGCTCCACTCATAGAACTGGGGTTACGAAAGTACCATCCGGCTCACACTAAGCACATACGGTTACGCGCTGACCACAGCCCATAGAACAGGCCGAAACCCAGACTCGGCGCACAAGTAGATGCTCAAGCACACACAACATGAGCGTCACACACAAAAGCGCACAGGAACACCGGAGCAGCGGGCGGACCCACATCAATGGTGCCGTCCCAGTAGCTCAACAGACCCAACTCACACCCCAGACCCAGCCACACTGAGCACAGAGTGAGCCAACGTGCCTGCGGCCATGTCACGCAAGTAAAATCGGACAAACGGCGACGGCGTCCCCCAAGACGCGGCAGTACAAATGTCCTCTACCCCCACGCCCCTAAAGAGAGCGGCTGAGGCCTCCACCCCACGCGTGGAGTGGGCCCCAAACCCTCTAGGCACTGCTACCATCGCCGTTGATGGAGAGACAGCCAGGCTGCGTCGACAGCGCAAAAAGTTCACTGACCCTCTTAGCAGAGGACAGAGCCAACAACACCACCATTTTAAGGGACAGCATCTTCAACGGTATCTGATCAATCGATTCAAATGGCGCATCACACAGCGCCTCCAAAACCAGAGCAAAATCCGTCCGGAGACGGCGGGACCAGGCCAGAAACCGTTTAACCAAGGGGTGACTAAACACAGATACTCCATTGAACCCCTTATGACACGCTGAGATTGCACATACGTATGCCTTGAACGTGCCAGGGGACCTTTGCTGCTCATAAAGACTCTGCAGGAACAACAGGACACTGCCTATGTCACAACAGAGGGGGTCAACCCCTGCGTCCTCACACCAGTGGTGACGCACTGGATCCAAACGGGAGCGGGCGAACCAGCGTTGAAGGCCTTTCATGTGTTGCAGACTCAGCGGGACCACCACGTGGGCAGACGACATCAAGCCCAGGAGAGACATGATCGCGTACACCAACACAGTGCGTGACGGCTGGACATGAGCCAAGGCCCGTAGAGTAGCCTCTCTCCGCAACTGGATACCTGAGCCCTAATAGAGACTGTGGATAACTGAAGCCCCAGAAATACCACCAATTGACTGGGCTGAGGAGCACTCTTTTTCCAGTTCACCACAAAGCCCAGGCTAGTGAGCGGAGTCATCAACCGGAACATGTGAACCCTTGCCTGTTCCGCCGAGTGCGCCAGAACCAACAGGTCGTCCAGGTAGGCCAGAACCCTGACCCCCTGACACCTCAGTGGTCCCAACACAGCCTCTACGCACTTGGTGAAAGTGCGGGGGGCCAACGCGTACCCAAACGGAATCTTTGTATACTCGTACACCTGACCCTGAAAGGCAAACCACAGGAACTTCCTGTGGCGCAGCAGAACAGGAACAGGAACAGATCGATGCTGATGCAAAAATCCCCAGGGTGCACACACTCCAGGAGATGTTTTGTCGTGAGCACGCGAAACGGCCTTCTTGACACGCATTTGTTTAAAATGTGCAGGTCTAGGATCGGCCTCATGCCCTTCTTGGGCACCAGGAAGTAAGAGGAATACAGCCCCTTCTTCCTCTGCCCCAACGGGACTAGGGACACCGCCCCCTTTTCCAGAAGGTCCGCAATCTCCCCCTGTAGGGCAGCGACCTTCAAAGGAGACTACGACCCCCGAGAACGGGAGAGGCTGGCAGTGAAACTGCAGCGCGTACCCCTTCCTCAGCGTCTTGTCTAGCCAGCCCGGCTGAGTGCATAGCCGACGCCCCTCTGAGTAGAACAGAGAGACCGGGGGGGGCACGCAACTGAGGGGCCGTGGTCAGCCACTGATTGTGTACGTCCTCAGCCCCAACCGCGAACAGCCAACCCGCCCAAGGTGAGGCCAACCCGAAAGGGAGAGGATGACGCATGCGCCACATGGGCCGAGCCGTCCGTCTCCCCACCGGTTACAGCCGTAACCATGGAGACAGAGGCTCCAGCAGGCGGCGCAGCAGAGCACAGCTGACCTGACACCACAGAGGGGTGAGAAGTCTGCCTCGCTCAACAGAAAACTGCCCGGACCCCCATCCCGGCCAGCCACCTCAGGGGCGGCACGGAGGGAAGTCACAGACTAATGGAGTCGGACACCTCTGACCTCAGGCAGGGAACCCGCTCTCTAACCATAGCCAGGCCTACAGCGGCCGTTTGAAATGAAGGCTCACTCACAGGTAAATATGGTGAACACACAACTTTATTTACCGAAACAGAGGAGCTCTGAGGGACACCCCCCCCCCCCCCCAACGAGTCAGGTATGCCGCTTCTTAAACGGTGGGGCCTTACGGCCCCCGTCGTTCTGTCGGCAGGGAGGAGGAGGAGGGGACGAAGAAGTGACCGGCAAGAGGAACAACACCTCACCTCAGCCGGGGACAAAGAGGTGCGACCCTCCATCATTCCGGCCACAGCTGCAGCCACAAGGCCCACATTGTTGCAGGCCGCGAGAGACTGCACCGAGAGGGCGTATTGTTTCTCCGCCAGGCGGGCAGAGCCAAAACCGGGCCGGTCTCCTCAGCTTCGGACCCCGACTCCTGAAAGGAGTCCTCCTCAGAGAGGAGAGAGAGGACGTGGGCGAAATATGCAAGCCGCTCCATCCTCACCGGTAAAGGGAGGACGACGAAGACGGTGCACACAGGATCCTCGGTGGCACCGTCACGAGCGTGCAGCGGTCCCAGACACCGCCGGGTCCAACTCGCGCGTCCACCGCCGGGTCCAACTCGCGCGTCCACCGCCGGGTCCAACTCGCGCGTCCACCGCCGGGTCCAACTCGCGCGTCCACCGCCGGGTCCAACTCGCGCGTCCACCGCCGGGTCCAACTCGCGCGTCCACCGCCGGGTCCAACTCGCGCGTCCACCGCCGGGTCCAACTCGCTACACCGGCAGGCTGACATAGAAGTCAGTGGCCGGGGTGCCGCCTCAGAAGAAGCCGCTCCAGCGGCTGAAGTTGGTGAAGCCATCCTAAACTTTCTCGTGAAGAAAGAAGGGAGACAGATTGGGGTGTGACAACCTCTTTTATAGCCATGGGGGCAGATGGCCATGAGAGGTGCGATTTGCATTTTTTAATTTTCAGTGCCTGCCTTTTGGCAGAGGGGTAAACCAATAGGAGCGAAGCCCCTATGGGCAAAGCTTCACAATATAGAACTGGCTATTCAATAGATGACTAACGACACATTCGTACAAATTGATTTTATTATCTTAGAGTCGCATCTGTTGGCTTGGTGACATCTTGTTAGATAGGTCAAGACAACAGCATGTCTGTGAACTGTTGTATTAGCAAAATACACACATTTTCATTAAGTGACCGTTAACATTACAATATAGCTTAAAAGTGCCTTGTGCAGCATTTTTCTTATTCAAATATCCAATAATAACCCTTAGTTATCATCAGTTAACTTAAAAAATAGAATCTGGCAGAGTTTTAGGACTGACATTATCCCCACTGTCATGCTTGCAGGTGGAATATAGGAGGTTGGGACGTTCATAGTCATTTACTATTATGAGGGTGTGTGAGGTGAGGGTCAATTACAGGTTTTAGGTACTTGTACAGTTAACAAAGCAAGCATCAGACAAAGCATAAGTAAGACAAGGGTAAATCTTGATTTGCCATTTATTAGATTCTGACAGCTGAAGATTTTCTTTTTGGAAAAGTGATGCAGAGTTGGCCACCTTTCTACTTGACAGGTAAGGCAAAATTAGATACTTAATTAAGCAAGTTAGCTTGCTAGTCAAGTAAAGTTGTGTAAGTTACTGCTGGATTGTTATTTTGCTAGACATAATAATAATAACTTTCCTAATATTTACCAATGGTGAACATCCATGGGTTACAAACAATCATTGCATGCAAAGAACATGCAACCACATTCTAAACATTACTACTTCATTGTACATAATGGTAATTTGTCTAAATACCTTTGGCACCCAAGATGAGGAGCCTGTGCAAAACATGTTGTAGTGTCTAATGGTTTTTTGAAACAGATGAAAATATAATCAAATTAAAGCTGACAGCCTTTCGTAAAAACACCACAGTCATTGTATACTTCTGATTCCAATGCTTGAATAATGCTGGAAGAGAGAACCAAAAGAAAATTGGCTACAATATTATTACAAGAAAGCTTATACATGCCTCACGGTGTTGTAAGCAAAACATGCTTTAATATTATAAGAAAAGTAGAATTCGATAATATCTTCGATTTGGAATGGGAAGAATCCAATTAGCATTAGAATACATTACCTTGTATGCGGTACAAATCACATTACTTAATAGGAACACCTCTAAGAGGTGTAATTCCCTTACTTTTTGACTTCAGACATATCTAAAGTAATGCATATTTCTCGCATAAAACACTTGTTTTTATTGTCCTGCTTTCAGCCTGTACAGAGCCAGATGTAAGTGCAGAGGTGACACAGAAACCAGGTGGGGTTTGAGTAAAGTGGGTTAATGGCTTCTGAGAGAACAACAACCTGCTTCATCCTTAGATCAACCCTATTAGATGCCTGTAGGCTGCCTCCATCTGAACACATTCAATAATCATTTGATTGGGATACATGATGCACCCTGTAAGATCGCTGGCTCGTTTCGCTGCCTTGACCTTAAAAAGATTTTAGATAAACCCTGTAAATCCATCCAAAGCGTGCAAATACACATGCATATGCTAACGAAGACAAACTGTGAGTTCAGCAAGCCTTGACTGACTGTCTGTCTTCAATCTATTGAAGAGTTATGAAAGTGGTTGTCCAGGTCACAATGATTCGGAGTACTAGACTAAGGATTTATAGCAAATTAGCTAAATCTATTTGCTAAATATTTGTTTGGGAAAATATTTTATGACCTCAATTTACCACAGCATGGAGAAAGTTAAATTCATTGTATTGATGGTGTTAAGTGTCATTTCAGCACCTTTATAATGTATGTTAAGCCCATGGATATCATTCAAATGAAGCATAGTGTGCAATATTATCTGAGTTTTTAGCTGACAGTGAAGCATGTCTTAGAAATAAATTATGTAAATGAACTATTATTTCTTGTAGGCAGTCATAAGTGTTATGAGAATTTATATCATTACACTTCACACACAACCATACCCATAGTCCATTGTGACATCATCATGACAACATTGACTTGAATATTATTCCTATTTTATTTAGTTACCAAAAATGGATATTAATATTATACGTTTTCATTTCTAACATTATTTGTAACCATGGCACGATCGATATTATGTCAATACAAATGTTTTGTATGATCTAACCCCATGATAGTGCACAATGGAGGAATTTATACCTGCTTTACACATTTGTTTTTATGTATGTATATTATTTTACCTAGACAATTTTACTTTCTAAAAAGACTTAATATATTTAACAGGCTGACACACAAAAGGCATAATAATAACCCCTCAGACTGATGCGTCATGCATGACGCGCAGGGGAGGAGTGGTTGACATCGCCTATATATGCCCAGTCCTCTCTCCTCCGATTCAGCAAAGCAGCAGTGCTTAGAAAGAGACAGGATCCCTCTAAACTAGGGCTCACATTTAGCATCTTGCTCTCACACCAGACACACGGTGTTGCAACGCTTGCAGGTATGATCAAGAAAATGTCTCCCTTTGAGAACGAGTTTAACATCCCAGCAAAAAACTGTTACAGGATGGTAATTCTAGGCTCTACAAAAGTTGGCAAGACAGCCATCATCTCTCGGTTTCTGAATGAAAGAGTCGAAGACCAGTATACACCAACTATCGAGGACTTTCACAGGAAATTCTACAATATTCGGGGAGATGTATACCAGTTAGACATTTTGGACACATCTGGAAACCATCCTTTCCCTGCTATGAGGAGACTATCTATCCTAACTGGTAAGCTTGACAAATATGATCTACAAGAGCTTATGAGATGTTGTAAATAATTGCAGGCAATAATGCTCAATATGAATCCTCCCAAGTAAAAGAATATGTAAAATGTATAATCAACTTTTGGATCAGTATTATTAATGTGCTTTTTCCCATTTTCTCTCATAAGGTGATGTTTTCATCCTGGTGTTCAGTCTTGATAACAGAGACTCCTTTCAGGAGGTCCAGCGCCTGAAGCGTCAGATTTATGAGACTAAGTCCTGTCTCAAAAACAAAACCAAGGAGAATGTAGACGTCCCGATAGTTATCTGCGGGAACAAGTGTGACCGGGAGTTTAACCGGGAAGTTCAGAATGAGGAGATCGAGCAGCTGGTGGCTGATGATGAACAGTGCGCCTACTATGAAATCTCTGCAAAACGGAACACTAATGTCGACCAAATGTTTCAGACTCTTTTTACCATGGCCAAACTGCCCAACGAGATGAGCCCAGACTCTCACCGCAAGGTTTCCGTACAGTACAGCGAAGTGCTACAAAACAGCAGCAGAAAGTCATTCAGAAATAAGAAATTAAAGGATGGCGAAGCATACGGAATTGTGGCACCATTTGCACGGCGACCAAGCGTGCACAGTGACTTGAGGTACATAAAAGAGAAAGCCATCGGCGGTGGACAGAGCAAACAAAGTTGCACCATCAGCTAAGGAATTTAGTGACCAGAACCACTGTTAAAACAACTGTTACAGTTATGGGAGTGACAACCACTAGGCTCCTCGCCAGTGTACGCCGTCCATGATAGCAGCACTCAAGGCGCAGCGACAGTCCGGGTTGTTCCAAGCCATGCCAGCGTGGGTGC
The DNA here is from genome assembly GCF_011004845.1 of Esox lucius. Lineage (NCBI taxonomy): Eukaryota > Metazoa > Chordata > Actinopteri > Esociformes > Esocidae > Esox > Esox lucius. The sequence continues at coordinate 21,433,037 of NC_047579.1, read as the reverse complement.
ATGTCATGGACAGGTCGACAGAGAACCACCAGTGTTCTCATCAACTAAATGATACTATAGCTGTTTACATTTTTTTTTTATTGGAAATGAGCCCAATCATATGTTTAGTTGCATCATGAACAATATGAATGTATATACTGTACATATTCATCTGTCAGTTTTTACTTTTCACAACGACCAGAAATAAATATGATGAGAAAATAAAAATGAAAAGTGAAAAATATCTTGATGTCTCTCATCCATTTCATGCATGGTGCTAGTAATAACGTTGATGACAAATATTATTATTCTCAGACCTTTTCAGTGATAGCTTAGTTTCATACACATACATTTACATTCATACATACAAACATGCATATACATTTACTACCTAAAAAACATTTATTATGAACCAGGGAAAAAGTCAGGTCTGGGCAATACAAATACACCTAATAATTATGTATTTATTTATTAATAAGAAATATTTAGCCATTAGCATTTTAATATTTAATATTAATTTAACCTTCTTATTATATTCTGGGTCCAGAACAGACTTTCAAATCACAAAATGTATTTTATGCAATTGTCCGATCATGACATCCATTACGTTTTTGGTCAGTTTGACCAATTGTTTCTCCTATGAGGCTGAACAACACTGGTCGAAAGACAGTTTGACCTTTACCATGACCTTTGCCAAATGGCCTTCTCTGCAGTAAAGATCTCACTCTAATCACAAGGATATACATACGTTTTCTCTGTGATGTTTATAGGCCAAGTGACAGAGATAAGAAAACACCTGTATATGATACTTTAATATACGATACTGTAACCAGTTAAAGGTTTGTAAACCACTTGTGCAATTATAGATTGTTTTAGTACCTGTATTAAGTCAGAACCAGTCTTTTATATCTGACATAACAGGTTTATGGTTATTAATTCCATGTGTTGGTTTAAAGTAAACCATGTATGTAGTGTTTTTTTCTCTTTTTGGGGGGTAGATCAACCATGAGCAAGCAAATATCTATGGGTAAACCATCTATATTAGCATAATTTAAACTCTATTTATTTATGTTATAGTTTAAGGGACTTTATGAGTGGGCACCGTCTGCACAATTAAACATGTTTCAAAAGCTAATAGCAAACACCATGTTTCCCCTTTGAATTCTTAAGGATACCACTTCCCCAATGTTGTTTCATTTAATGCAAGTTCCTCCCATGCTTTACCTCCAGTGACCACCACGGACAACAAATCTACAGCAAGCGCCAATCAATATACACCGAACAGAGTGCCGTTTTATTGTGGCCAGCCTAAGGCACACCTGTGCAATAATCATGCTGTCCAATCAGCATCTTGATATGCCACACCTGTGAGGTGGATGGATTATCTCGGCAAAGGAGAAGTGCTCACTAACACAGATTTAGATTGATTATAGTTCAGCTCATGATGAATGGGGGCAAAAACAAAAGTGTTGCGTTTATAATTTTGTTCAGTGTATATGCACATACCTAAGTTCACTTATGATAACACACAGGGATGCCGACAGGAATGACAGGGCCCGGGACAGAATTTTACATTTAGGACCCAAACCACGTGACAAAAAAATTATGAATAGGAATTAAATGACTCCAAAAAAACAAGTCATAAACATTTTATTGTTTAATGCTTTCATTCATAACTAGGCCATATTCAAATCCTTTTGTTTTCAACACAGGTAATTAATTATGTCACATCTTTTCAATTCATAACCTACTTAGTCCCAATCAGCCATTACTGAACTGCTACACATATTTAGATGTTCTCTTTTAGATTTGTCCATCCATTTCTGTGCTCCTAGTTTTGGTTGCATGGCAGCAATGTTTAGCCAGATAGCTACTATACTGTAGTTAGACACATTTATTGGTTACATTTGAAAAAAATGTAAGCTCCACTCTGTAGGATTTTTTTCAGCAATAAGAAGCTTTTACAGCATTTTACAATCACTCATTTGTCAGAAAGCAATTCTGAACCAATGCATGATAGAGAATCACGTTCCGAATAAAAATATGAAAATGGAATTACCTGTTCCAAAAAAAGCACTAACTCAGATTTCGACGACGTTCTTCTTAGCCTTGCTAATGTTAGCTTAGGGTTTCTGGTAGCTAGCTACAGAGAGTTGGTCTAAGCTTTCTTCCGCTTTGCTATTTTTGTAGTGTATGCTGTAGTAGACAAGGGAGGAACTGACGGTTTGTCGTCCTGGTCTCTAGCTGCCATTATAGTTTCTTACAGTAAGCAAACCTTGCCTCTTACTGCATAGTTATGCTACATATAATATCATCCAGGTAAAATAAGCCAAGGAGGAAAGCCTGCCTCACAGAAGGCGATTGGCTGGGAAGTAGCGGCATGCTCAAAAAATGATAAAATGATATTCCACCGGCACTTAATTTTTTTAAAAACTTAATTAATCCTATCTAGTGCAGCTTTAACAAAATTATGTTGGCACTGGTGTTAGGGTATCACCCTGATTAGCTGTTGGTGTTAGGGTATCACCCTGATTGGCTGTTGGTGTTAGGGTATCACTCTGATTGGCTGTTGCTAGAACAAACCATTTTTACAGAAAAGGGTTTAATCAAAATGCTGTATAAAAAACAGCAAAGAGTAGAAAACATGAATCCCTTCATCAATGCAATTCTTCTGTTTAAAAACTGTTAACCTTCTCAACAGTACTGAATACAACACTGACTAATTTATAATTATATGTAGGCCAACCAAATGCCCCTCCCCCAGACCTGGGCCCAGAACAACATTCATGGTTGTCCCCCGCTGTTGGCGTCCACTGATTACACACACAGATGACATATAGACCCACCACTATTTTTACAAAAATGTATAGCCACATTCACACACACAAACTTTAATCTGTACCATGGCAAAGGTATTTTAAACATAAGATAAGCCTATCCTATTAGCCTGCTTGAAAATCATTTTGGTATTATAGAGACTTTCAGAGATTCATTTTAAGCCATACTATTTGGTCATTGAACTGATATTCATTATATAAATATGCTTGTTTTACTTTTCCAAATAAACTCACATACTTTTTTCATAAAATGTTATCTTGGTGTAGTTAGTGCCATGAATTCAGAAGTGAATTGTTGGATCACCGGGGAGTTGACCAAGTCATCTGCATACATTGTTACCTTTTTCTTAATCCCCAGGATGTTCTAAATCTTAGCTAATAGCTAAAATGTCTATTGCTATAGTGAATCAATATGGGGACGATGGACATCCTTGTTTTACTCCTCTTGACATTTAAAACTGAAATGCCCATTATTTAAAATACAATTTTTGGTTACTATACAAAATCTGCACTAAGTCTATGACAGATTTACTAAAATTTAAATAGTTCAAACATGTATATAGAAAATCTAGTCATACTTTATAAGGTCTTTGACAGTCTGCTATGAAGATCAGGCCAGGTATTTTCGCCTTTTCATATTGATCTATTATTTTAAGTAACTGATGTATGACATCTGCAGTGTATTGTCAATGGATAATTTTATTTATTTATTTTAAGTGCAAAACTGAACAATTGTAATTTGATGTTCATATACAATCCATTAAATGATTCTTCATTGTGTATTTTATCCATTCAGATTTAGATCCCATGTATTATATAAATGTTTTGACATGCTGTGTAAGATATAATTCAAATACTATTAGTTGTTGTTGTTCTATTTACATACAGTGCCCATAACAATTATTGGCTTCCCCAGTATAGATTTGTAAAATAGAGTTATAAATAATTCACCTTTTTCACTGGGGTATACAGTAAATATTAGGTGACACAGAGGCCATATTCCTTTACTCATACATCAACATGGGAAAGATAAGAAAACACACAAATCAAATTAGGTAAAAGTGTGTTTAGCTTCATAAGTTAGGGCTATAAATAAATACTCACCTAAAAATGCCCATATCTACTGTTAGGGCAATACTAAAAAATGTAAAGCAACTGGAACTGTTACAAACTTGCTTGGAAGAGAACCCAAGTTTATTTTACCCCGACATACAGTGAGGAGGATGGTAAGAGAGGCAGAAATATCCCCAAAGACCATTGTTGGAGATTTACAGAGGAGAGTAGCATCTTGAGGTCACAAAGTCTCCAAAACAACCATTAGACATCATCTCCATGTCAACAAATTATTTGGAAAACATGCCTTAAAAAGCCATCTTCTCATTACACCACAAATGTAAGCATCTGGAGTATGCTCAATGTTACTGGAACTTTGACTGGAACTGAGTGCTAGGGTCAAATTAAACAAAAAAAAAATTGCTTTTTGGCAACAAACACTCAAGGTGGTTTTGGCATACACAGAAGGATGGCTATACTGAAAATAACCTGATCCCCACTTTTAAGTATGTTGGAGGTTCCGTGATGTTGTTTTTCCTTTAACGGTCCTGGGAACCCTGTTAGAGAAAATAGCATACTGAACTCCATGAAATACCTTGACATTTTAAATATGAATCTGGGTGCCTCTGCCAGGAACCTAACACTGTTGTCATTGGCTCTTCTAGCAGGACAATGGTCCAAAACATGCATCCAAATCAACCCAGAAATAGTTCACTGAACACAAAAAAAGGTTCTGCTATGGCCATCTCAGGCTCCTGACCTAAACCAGAGAGGAACAAGGACCCTGAATTATCTGGAGAGATTCTGCCAAGAGGAATGGTCTCATATTCGTTGATCTGTATTCTCCAACCTTATTAGATGTTACAGTAGAAGACTCAACAAATTTCACAATGTACAGTAAAGATTTTGATCTTTAATATATTTAATTCATCGAGAACCGATGTGTGATTTAAGACTTCCCCAAAAACATTTGAGCAGTGAATATTAAGTATCAAAATCTTTACTGTACATTGTGTACAAACAAAATTATGTAACAACAATCAGTGGAAACTAAAATCGCCAATCCATTGAGGGTGCAAATTTCATCACGGCAACTCACAACGTGACTCAGTAGTGTGGATGGCCCCTATGTGCTTGTATGCACTCCCAACAACGTCTAGGAATGCACCTATATGAAACGGCAGATGGTGTCCTGGGGGATCCTATTTATTTTTTGTTCTGTCCCCCTGTTTGTTTGCAAGGTAATACCAATTTATCGGCATTCTGAGCGTTCTAAATGGTTTTCTGTATTCGAACTTTAGCTTATCTGTTTAACGATGTTGTCTCCTGCCTGTCTCTTCTGTACTGTTGATCTCTTCAGACTGTCTACCTGTGCTTTGGATTCCTATATCAAAAAACACAGGTAGACAGTCCACAGGCAGGAGACCACAAATTCTTTATTTGTAAAGATTTTGTAAAATTTTACCCAATTTTTCATCCAATTAGATACATTTCTTCATTAAAAAAGTGCAAGTGCAAGTTCAAAAATAAGTGAAGCAAAATTGCATTGGTTGGTAAGTTGGTAAATAGAATTATGTGGGTAAATAATTGGGTACCAAATCAACCAATCAAAGGAGGGATGTTTAAGAAGGGGCTTTGTTGGGACTCTGATTAAAGAGACAAGGAACCTGGTCCTTTTTGTGTTACCCAATAAAGTTAATGAAGTGGATCTCACAAAAGAAATCTTAGAACACATCACAAAGAGGCCAAATATAACATCTGGAGATTTGCAACCTTCCCTTGCTACATCTCAGGTTACTGGGCATGCTACAACAGTAAGAACACTGAATTGAAATGGCATTAATGCGAGGATTGCAAGGAAGAAGCCTCTGCTGTAAAAAAAATACCTAATGGCCTGTTTTTTCTTTGCCAAAGACCACCAGGAAAACCTGAAGGTTTCTGGAAGTCCATTCTCTGGACCGTTTTTGTCATATTCATTTACAGGGCTTCAAGGCATCTCAAAATAAAGTAGATTTCATATAGGCCCAATGTCACCTGTATTTCCATCACTAAAAATATATTTTTTTTGGTGCTCTAAAATATATACTACTATTAAAACGTTTGGTGTCACTTCAAAATGTCCATGTTTTTGAAAGAAAAGCACATTATTGTCCATTAAATTAACATCAAATTAATCGGGCATACAGTGTAGACAACGTTAATGTTGTAAACTTTTGCGCTAAATAAAGAAGCAATGCAAATGCCCTTTAGACTAGTTGAGTGTCAGCAATTTGATTACAGACTCAAAATGGTATTTCAAAGGCATTTCTTCTGATACTTGTCTGCCAATTCTCGTTCTGAGAAAATAAGTGTTACGGGTTGAATATCTTGTACATTTAGGTATTTAGATCACAAAGAAGAACATTTGTGAGACACAACCAAATGAAAAGATGCTGGAGGAGTGCTTCACACCATTTGTCAAGCATGGTGGAGGCAATTTGATGGTCTGTGGTTGCTTTGGTTGTGGTAAAGAGGAAGATGTATACAGGCAAAAGGGATCTTGAAGAAGGAAGGCTATCACTCTATTTTGCTACGCCGTGCCCTGTGGATGGCCCTTGTTTGGAGACAGTTTCCTAAAACAGGACAATGACTGAAAGCACAGCTCCAAACTATGGAAGAACTATTTGAAGAAGAGGCAGTACTGGTATTCTGTGGCCAGCACAATCATCAGATGTCAACCCTATTGCGCTGTCGTTTGAGCAGCTTAACCATATGGTACATAAGAAGTGGCCATCAAGCCCAAGATTAGAATACCTTATTAGATTGTTTAGTAACGATTTATGCAACAGTCAGATGAGCTGACAGAACTGTTTATTCACAGAAACATATATATATTGGATATAGCATGACACAGTTCTTGTCTATAGCATGACACAGTTCTAAATTGTAAAATGTATCATTAGGGTATTGCTAACGCTGAGGATAACAGCAAGCTTATAAAAATGTGCTTCTACATTATGTAGACCAGTCTTATGTATACTTTCAGATCTATACAGGTTCAAACAAGGGGGTACAGTCTATTGATTCTGGACCATGGTCTTTGCTTAGCCGTTATTTAGCTTTTAATGGCATACATACATATAGTGGACCAATGTAGTATCAAAACATTTTCTTATAATTTTATAGTGAGCTTGGAGGGCTTGTGAATCACAGGGTTGAATTGTGTCCTGAGGTTGTTGACTTAAAGCTGACTGCTGAACAACCATATCTGATCCTGTGTGTATAGGGAGAGATACTGTAGTATACAGCTGCTTGCTCGGGTAGATAACATGAACGGAGGAGACACAGGTCGTGTTTGTATTATATACAGTATTGAGATCAATGCACAAGTCTTTGCTGTAAGTGTTCAGGGAGGCTGAAGTGAGGACCATATTTTAGTCATGAAATGTAATCAGAGTAAGCTTGACAAATTCACGAGAGTAGAAACTACAACCTACAGAGGAGGTCATTTGACACCAATCCTGTTGTAGGGCACAGAGGACACCTCTCAGGGGTTCTGAGGAGTTGGCCCCACACTCATCTGGTCTGTTGTTGAAGTCTGTCTGAGGGCATTTGCTTGACTAATGACCATTCGCCTATATTCTGGCATAAGAGAATATGTAGACCATTTTCTCATGAGAATGCTGGTATACAGGAAGACACCTTGAAAAAATATCTTGAATTCTCAGTGATCTCCCCAATTTTTTTGTTTATGATTTTGTTCACAAATCAGTGGATAATATCTAGCAATGCTTATAATAGCTTGTCCCAAGAATAGCAAGTGGATCAGTGGATATTACAAGTATGAATACATTATCCCATTCTTGGAGAAATTCCAGCAGCGATAACCTTTCTTCAGTGAGTTTAAAGTGTCTAAATCATTCATGGTTCTTGTTATTTCCTTTCATGTTTTGCCCTACTAAGACCTATATAACCAGGTGATCAGACCGAGGGTTGTGTTAAGTGACAAACTCAGGTGAAGGAAAAGCCTTTGATCACTAAACCCTCTGTGGAATGGCTTTAACACCTGATTTGCCGGACAGCGTAAGCGGAGCCGGCCAAGAAGAGCGAATGTCTCTTACTGAGTGAGTGGCTGGCTGGCTGGCTGACTGAGTACCCCTTGTTAAATGGCGTGGTGGTTATAGAAGTGGACATTTGAACTATTGGTTCCAAGTTCATATCTCCTTGCAGGCGGAGCGAAGTACACATTGTGAATTATTCTGTACAGATGAAAACTTTGCTGGCTGAAACCATCAGTATCTACATTATAGTAAGTCTGAAATAAAACAGTTTACGATTATATTGCGACTGTTTCCGGTGGATTTTCGAAGTACGCATCCGTGCATGTGTTTTGGGTCAGTATAGACAAACACTTTTGCTGGCTTAACATATAGTAGTTACGTTATAGTAAGCCTTAACTGAAACTGTATATGGTCATATTGTGATTGTTTCTGGCATGGAAAAGTTCATCTTCAGTCTATCAATTGCTAAATTTTTATCATTATTCCTAGGAAGTTAGTAGATTCTAGTAAGCCTATTACTGGCTAATAAGCTGGTGGAGGTAAACTTAATAAGAAACACAATCCTCAATAGAGTCTAGCGACGGTTGAAACGTGTGATGCCGTGGCGTAGTGGTTAAAGACAGTGCCTCTCATGTGGCAGACATGAGCTAGAATCTATTGAGAGCAACAACATTTATTAATTATTTCTGTTAGATTCCACAATTCTCTCATCTTTTCACTTGATGATCATCACCTTTTTTGATAGTTATTGTATCAATGTTATTCACAAATGAAAGAAAAAAGTATGTTGTTTTGCAATGAAAGAAAAAATATGTTCTTATGCCATGAAATGAAATAGCTTTGGCAGACTCGCTAGCAATTGCTCAATTCTTATAACTATTCCAGTAAGTTAGTAGATACTGGTTAAGCTTATTACTGCCTAATACGCCGTATTAGCTAATACGCCAGTAGCAAACGCCATACATAGACACTGTTTGTGGTGGAGGTAAACTTAGTAAGAAAGGTTAGTCAGTTTAACTGTATCAATGTTATTCATGAATGGCCAATTAAATGTTTAAACGGCCAGTGGCAAAGGAGGATTTGTTCAGGATAGAGTCAAGGCTATACTGACACCCAGCAAATGTACAGCTTTGGGGTATAGTGGTTAACAACATAGCCTTTTTGGGCAACTTAGGTTTGAATCTCAAGAAGGCAACTCTTTCTATTGCGGGCCGACTGAACTAGGCTTGCCTGGTTTCTTGTTTTAGATGCATGCTGGGACCAAATATTTTTTGTTGTGTAATATGTTTTTTATATGTGCATAATGCATGAGTAAGATCACTACCGTGTCTCAGTTAGACATGAAATTCAGAGTTTGAAGCCCAACCTTATAGTGAGCTTTGAGCCAGTACCACACTGCACAAATATGTGATCCTACTTGAGAACCCCTGTCTTGAGATAAAAATTGAGAACCTACATATCACTTTAGCAATGAACTGTCGGAAATAAAGGTGTTGTCAGAATTGACACAATAACTTAAACAAAAGTTTAAAAAAAATAATCCTGCTAATTACACTTTTCAGGGTCACCAAATATATCCCTTGATTTTCTCTGTCTTGGAGACACCAGCTTTTGTGAGCACATACACTCACCTAGAGGATTATTAGGAATACAATACTAATACTGTGTTTGACCCCCTTTCGCCTTTAGAACTGCCTTAATTCTATGTGGCATTGATTCAACAAGGTGCTGAAAGCATTCTTTAGAAATGTTGGCCCATATTGATAGGATAGCATCTTGCAGTTGATGGAGATTTGTGGGATGCACATCCAGGGCACGAAGCTCCCGTTCCACCACATCCCAAAGATGCTCTATTGGGTTGAGATCTGGTGACTGTGGGGGCAATTTCAGTACAGTGAACTCATTGTCATGTTCAAGAAACCAATTTGAAATGATTCAAGCTTTGTGACATGGTGCATTATCCTGCTGGAAGTAGCCATCAGAGGATGGGTACATGGTGGTCATAAAGGGATGGACATGGCCAGAAACAATGCTCAGGTAGGCCGTGGCATTTAAACAATGCCCAATTGGCACTAAGGGGCCTAAAGTGTGCCAAGAAAACATCCCCCACGCCATTACACCACCACCAGCAGCCTGCACAGTGGTAACAAGGCATGATGAATCCATGTTCTCAATCTGTTTACGCCAAATTCTGACTCTACCATCTGAATGTCTCAACAGAAATCGAGACTCATCAGACCATTCAACATTCTTCCAATTTTCAACTTTCCAATATTGGTGAGCTTGTGCAAATTGTAGCCTCTTTTTCCTATTTGTAGTGGAGATGAGTGGTACCTGGTGGGGTCTTCTGCTGTTGTAGCCCATCCGCCTCAAGGTTGTGCGTGTTGTGGCTTCACAAATGCTTTGCTGCATACCTCGGTTGTAACAAGTGGTTATTTCAGGCAAAGTTGCTCTTCTATCAGCTTGAATCAGTCGGCCCATTCTCCTCTGACCTCTAGCATCAACAAGGCATTTTTCGCCCACAGGACTGCCGCATACTGGATGTTTTTCCCTTTTCACACCATTCTTTGTAAACCCTAGAAATGGTTGTGTGTGAAAATCCCAGTAACTGAGCAGATTGTGAAATACTCAGACCAGCCCGTCTGGCACCAACAACCATGCCACGCTCAGAATTGCTTAAATCACCTTTCTTTCCCATTCTGACATTCAGTTTGGAGTTCAGGAGATTGTCTTGACCAGGACCACACCCCTAAATGCATTGAAGCAACTGCCATGTGATTGGTTGATTAGATAATTGAATTAATGAGAAATTGAACAGGTGTTCCTAATAATCCTTTAGGTGAGTGTATGTTTCCTGCTTTAAGCCAATACCTGTTGCCAAGCCTGTGTGTGAGAGATTGTGCAGATGTGTGTGTGCACATGCTGATGAAAGCTGATGGAAATTGTTGGCCAACACAATGTTTAGTATAATGCATTGCAGTGGTGCTACATCAGGTAGCCAACATAATATTATCAAACAGCCTACATTCTATGCTCAAACAGGCTACATTCAGTCCTACAACAGGCTACATTCTACTCTCCAACACCAGATGGATAAGTGATAGTGGCATCTGGAGAAAACAAACACTGATGTAAAATACACCTGGGCATTAGCCAGATGAAAGCATCCCAAATTGTACCCTATTTGCTATAGAATGACCCATGGTGAAAAATATTGTATGGGAAAAAGAACAGAGTGTGATTTGGAAGAAAACATGGTTCCAATTATGATTCTGTCAGTGTCTGATAGTAGCCCCAGACCTTCATTTAGGTATATTACAGGTACATACAGTTATGCATCAAAACCACTTGCTTTCAAATTTAGAATTTGTTGGCTAATATAATTATGTTAGTGATTCTGCTTAGAGGTTTTTCACATATAAACAAGATATTACAAATCCAGTCCCAAATGAAAGGTTTAAAATAATATTTTGTTCATCTCCTATTAATCTTTAATAGGAGAGACCCAATTTATTTTACTAAGGTGGGATCCTCAACTGGAAGAAAGAATTTACACAAAACAGAACATTATTGTTTACTTATCATCAAGGGAAAGCAGCATGACAGAATAGTTAAATATTTATGATTCCAGTGCATTGCTGTGTTCATACTATTATGGGAAAGTAACAAAATGTTTTATTACATTAATTCTATTATTATTACACCAATAACTAAGGCAAGAAACAAATTAACTGCAGTACGAACAACAGGTTCCTATTGTTGAAACTGTATAATGCTCTCACAGCTATTTCCTGCTGATGTAGTGTTCAGCACTGAAATAGTTTTGGGAGGTCACTTCTGCAGGGATTGCACAAGAATATGTGTTAGTGGACTTAATTTAAAAGCCCAGAAGATTTTCCCAGTACAAATTCAGTGGAATCAGACATTCAGGGCAGGGTGGGCAGGGAGGAGGAAGGTGTCACTGGAAGAGGTTAGGTGGATGTATGCCTAGATCCACCCGGTGAAGCCCTGTGTGGTGGTGAACAAACAGGCTGTCTCAATGTCTTGACCTTGCGTGTGAAGATGAGTGATGTATGTGTGTTTGTGGTGAGTGTTTTTATTTTTTGGGGCGGGGGAGGTTTGGGGGGTTGTGCTGTGTGTAATCGGCGGCATTTGCGCGTACGTGTGTTTTTGTGTACAGACACAATGATCCTCTTCTTTGCTTTTGGTACACGAACCTGATAGTCTCTGATCACTCCCCAGCTAATCCCTGATTCAATTTTAGGTAAGGCTCAAACATCTCTCTTTTTATCCTAGTCATGGAGGCTTAAATAACACAATGCACACTGTGATGTAAGGCTCTACAACAGTGCGGACCACATCTGAAAGATGAAGATGGAAACAAAGTAAAAGATTACAGAATTTTGGATAATAAGTACATTAGGTCCGCTGGGTAAACCCATACACAGGGAAAATGGGATCGGCGGGTGGCTATGCTAATTTCAGAGCTGTAACGTCTGTAGCTGAGTGCATGTTTATGTGTGTTTGTGTGCAGGGAGACCCATATCCCAACAGCCCTGAACTTAGTTTTATCGATCTGATAGATGGATAGATCTTGTTCTCAAATAACACAAAAGAACAACACAGGAGAGAAAAAGAGTGAAAAAAATAAACCTAGGATAAATGATCTTAAAGCATGAATAAAATGCAAAAATCTAACTAAAACTGAACAAGAAATTAACACAATACATTTGTCATACAGGATGCTGTACATTAAATTATCTCTGTTTGCGAATTCACTGGGACAAAATGTAATTGATGGGGGCTCTGTCTTTTTTCAAAACAAGTAAAAACAAATGTGTAATGTTCTGTAATAAGAATGTAAGATATGTGTTGCTGTTGCATATTATGCATATTTGGGCAAAAAGTAAAGCACAAGACTACTGTGCCCTCTGCATTTGGCATCAACTAAGGGGTGGGTTAACAGATTCAAATGCTACACATACTCAAGATAAACGTTTGCTTAAAGTGGGGTACATTTTGAAGCACCCCATTAAACAAATAGGGTCAATCCCAGTCAGTCTGAATTATTATGCTGCATCCATTTAAATCTAAGGAAAGCTCTATCAAATGTTTCTGTTGTCCTTTTGAAGTCCTAGATGTCCCTATCCTTGTCCAACTGGTGGTGCAGCTGGTCTGGATTCTGCCTAAAGACTCTGGACGCAGCCCATGCATGTATTGACCCGCTCAATCTGAAACATGCAAAAACATGTGTGTCGCCCAAAAAACGATTGTACTCCTGTAGAATCTTCACCTGGCCAGGCCAGAAGAGAATTGGCCACCTGTCATAGTCTGGCTCTTCTAGGTTTATAGCCAAGGTTCCCGACCCTACTACAGAGATTTTCCTAGCAAACATGCATCAGTTTTTGTTGTTGTTGTTTCTTATTGGAGTTGGAGAGTAACGGATTACAAGTAATTACACAAAAACAGTAAATGTAATCCGTTATGTTGCCAACATAAATATTGTAATCAGATTACAGATACTTTTGAGGGGAATAAAAGATTACTTTTTTATTACTTCAATTGAAAAAGAATAGGTGCGCGAAATAATTATCACACGTTTGAGTTCATTATTTACTGTTATAAAAACATCGTTATTTGAACCAAAATATTAATTGCGCGCCTCCGTTGTGTGTGTGATCATATGCGGGCAAAGGTGGACGCGTTTAGTGACGGAGGAAGCGCAAAATTTCTCTTGTTTGGTTGGTTGGATGGCTAGTAAAAACAGAGTAGCTAGGCTTTTTTTCCCAATAATATTAGCCGAGTCATATAAAATGTTACTTAGTTATCTACTCGACGCATGATTCTCAGAACAATGATGGCGCTGCCTTCAATATAAGACATTATATGGAATTGACCAAGACATTTGAGGAGAAAAGGTGTGTTGGGATGCACTCTGCCAAAAGGTGATTATTTGCATTTGACGCGGCCACATCAACTCCATCCATACAGGTAGTCCATGTGATTCTGCTTGTTCTCTGGATATTGTTTTCATTGATTATCATTGGCTGTTGATTTACTTTTAGCTAAGATTGCAGGTTTATAATCACAGTTTATTTCTATCATTTGTGTTTTGAAAATCCATTACTGGTGGCCATAATAGTCGCAGGTTACGTTCGCGCGGGCAAATCTCATTGCTATGCGGGTGTTCACGATCGCAAACGTGCATTTTCACAATGTTGGTTGTGGAGCAAATCATCAGACTACTGCAGATTTATTTTATGCGCGAAAAGCTACGGATATCTTAATTTTCTATACAACAATGTCATAAATTGCAATTACTTCAGAGTAATTGCAATTCATTTTTCAACAATGTTTTGATGCAATTAAAAACATGAATGAAACACAAATAACAGTACAGGCTTAAGCATCATTAGATTTTGGCTTATGTTCAGATAAAAAGTCAGATTCTGGAAGATCAAGGTTTATTGGATTAATTGGAATGACTGAATATCTGACAGACCTTTAGCGTGTAATGTAGAGATGTAGCCCAATCATGTAAGTAAAAAGCAACCCATTTCCAAAGGCACTGTAGCCTACACAACCCATAAAATGCGAATTCCGTTTTTGGCCAGCTATGTAAACTCTAACATTGATTGATTCTGCAAATGGTGTTCAGTTGTATATAAGCTATTCCTATTTGTTTTCCAATGGCTCTTAATATAAAAGTAATCTAAAAGTAATTCAAAGTAATCCGGTTACATTACTGAGTTTGAGTAATCAAAAAGTAATGTTACTGATTACAAATGTGGACAGGTAACTTGTAACTGTAACAGATTACATTATAATTTCACTCCCATAGCAAAGTCATATGACTAATGCTAAGGTCACTCCCACAGTCACACATGTAAGGTTACCTTCTAATGGTTGCTGTGTAAAATAGCCTGAAGTTTCTTGATGATGTACAATGAGGCCTGTTAACAACATGACTGAGTACTGCAAGGCACAATATTGCCCTCCTGGATTATTAGTAATGCTGTCAATGCTATATGAGGTTATAACATATGAGGTTAGCTTTCAGGTTTTCCAAGGTCTGTCAGAGGTAGCCAAAATGTTTGGCTTTTCTTCCTACTAATTGGTCTTTTGACCATTCACATCAGATCACATCAGATCATATATTTTTCAGTGCTAATCTGATTGTTTGAAAAATACATTGGCGGGGGAAAAACATTTATCTGAATTGAGTTGGCTGCCTTAATGCATCCAGAAAAACATATTAGTACTGAAACTATACTTATCCTTGATCAATCACTAGCAGAGTTTCCTTTTAATTATACACTTGTGGTGTATTTTATATGTATATACTATATGTAATGGATTAGAAGTAATTATCAGAGTACTTTTATAGAAATGTTATACTGACTCTATTACCATTCTGGATATGTATTTATTTAGGTAAGAATGTATACACTTAACACCCATTAACTTTACCCAAGTCTTTAAAACCTGTAAATTCAGCATGTGTATGGCCATTTTATCTGCTGGGCAGGTTTCTTGCTAGGCTGGTTATTCAAGGAGGCCTCATTATGACCTTAATATGCTTTATAATGGACCACTCAACTTCATCAATACATGTAAATAAGATGACAGCATTACACTCAGGAAACTTGTTTGGCAGGTAAAAAAAAGGTTGATCCCTGGACCTTGACCTATTTGCTGGTAAATGACAGTGAAACCAAGCAAAATATAAAAACTCAGTGGATGCTTTTAATTTCTATGTTCCCAGAAGAAGCCATTTATAACCCTGTTTCCCAAAAGTTGGGATGCTGTACAAAAAGCAAATAAAAATAGAATGCAAATATGGAATTGAAAATATTACTAAGACAACAAATTTGATTGTTTTTGGAGAAATACATGCCCATTTTGAATTTGATGCCAGCAACATATTTCTAAAAAGTTGGGACAGGGGCATGTTTACCACTGTGTTGCGTCACTTCTTTTGGGACCTGAGCAGACCAATTGCTGTAAGTGAAACATTTTGAAAGTGAAATGCTTTCCCATTAATGCTTGATATATGATTGCAGCTGCTCAACAGTTTGGGTCTCCTTTTTCATATTTTTTGTTTTATAATGTGCCAAATGTTTTCAATGGGTGAAATGTCTGGACTGCAGGCAGGCCAGTTTAGCACCCGGACTCTTTTACTACGGAGCCATGCTGTTGTAATATGTGCAGAATGTGGTTTGGCTTTGTCCTGCTGAAATAAGCAAGGCCTTCCCTGAAAATGACAATGTCTGGATGGCAGCATATTTAGCTCCAAAACCTGTATATATTGTTGAGCATTAATGATGCCTTCACAGATGTGCAAGTCACCCATGCCTTGTGCACTAATGCACCTCCATACTGTCACGGATGCTGGCTTTTGAACTGTGCGCTGACAACAAGCCAGATGGTCCCTCTCCTCTTTACCCCAGAGGATTTGGCATCCATGATTCCCAAAAATAATTTCAAACCACAGGACAGTTTTTCACTTCACCTCAGTCCAAAATGAGCTTGGGCCCAGACAAGGTGGCGGCGTTTCTGGAAATTGTTTATATATGGTAAAATGTTAACTTGCATGGTAGAATTTGTACAATGGGTTTCAGATTCTGAGCCCATGCAGTGATGGCCACTATAAAAGTGTGTGTTTTAAATGCAGTGCCGCCTGAGGGGCCGAAGATTACGGCCATCCGATATTGGTTTTCGGCCTTGTCTTGGTAATGTAGTACACCAACCCAAACAACACACTTTTGAGAGACACCAACTGATTTTTTTGCTTGGATTTCTATTTGACATTTTACTGCATTAAACTAAACGTCCCAGCTGAACCAAATCTATGTTACAAGCTGCTGCACTGCAAAATAACCTCCACACTTTAATACATCAAAATTCCATACCCATTCTTTCTTGGAAACATTTTACATTTTTACATACAGAAATGGGCAATTTGACCTCTTTCCCTATTTTCTTAATTTCACTCTAACATGACACATGTTAATGGGAGTTGGTTTGTCAAAACACCCAGCTGCACCCTGGCATTGGTTAGACAAAACACCCAGCTGCACCCTGAGTGAACAGTCGTCACCCCATCCCCAGCATCTGATTGTTTGTGAAAGCAGACACCTGTATACCCAGTCTGAGGTGAGTAATGACTCATTCAGTAGTTCACCTGCCTCCCGGTCCTCCTTACACGCAACAGTCTCAGCTCTCACGCCATCCACACCAACAAAGACTTTATACCATAATATTTATATCCGAGGTAGCCAACTTTACACAGGTCCTGGATGTTTGTGATGTATTATCAATTTTATGGTCACAGCAAGGTTTGGTTTGCACGAAAAAACCTGTGGCTAGGCAAGGTTAAATATCCTTCTGGAAAGTCATTGCATATATAGGCTTCATTTCAACCTCCACACAGATTATTTGACTTATTAGTCATCAGAAGTGAATGTGCCAGATTTGGGTTTGAGCAAAGTCTTGTGAGAGGTTGACCTCTACATTGTAGATTGTTGTTATAGACCAAGGATATTCAAAACCTTACCCATACGAGGTCCAGTGCCTGCTATTGTTCTCTAATGCTTGATCATTAATTGCACACACCTGATGTCCCAAGTTTAAGTCATTCCCTTTTGTAAAAAAGAAAACAGTAACTGTCCTCAAAATCAGGATTAGAAGTGGAGGTTAATAGGCTATGGATTGGTGAAAAGTAATGTATTGTATCAGGAACTGTTTGTTACTCTGCTATTTAAAAAGACATATTTGTGGAACACTAGTTTAGCTGCATCCTTCGTGGTTCTGATGGACTTTGATCGAGGTCAGCCAATATGTTTTGGTGGTAATCCCCCCTCAGCCCCTCTCTGTGCTGTGCTGTTTCCTCCCTGGGGGGTCAGAACGGTTACGCTTTCCATCAATACACCGTAATTGACATTAAGACAGCCTCAGATGGAAACACATGTCTTCCTAGAGGGTCCGCGTGAGGTCCCGAACGGGTAGTGTCCGAGACCCTTGTCACGTTTTTTAATCACGTTTCCGTCCCGACTTCTCCATTTGACGTGTGAATCATGAAGTGTGAATTAATTAGGAGTTAGACCAATCAGGTGAGTCTTATCAATCATATTTGCGTCGGGAATCCATCACATTCGTAATCTTGTTTTGTTCTGAACCATAACATTACCGATAGCTTATTCACTGAGAAGGATGTGCTACAGTTTAATGCACTGACAGGCGAATGCATAGGTAGACCCCAGGCGGGGGCTTGAACCCCTGCCCTTTTCCCCTCAGAGAGCAGGCACATGTAAAAGTAGGCTCAACCTGAGGAGTGCACATGCCCTTTTTGTCCCTCCACTCCATAGTGCCCATCTTGATGGTTGGGACGCGTGACGCTTTGCTCCTATGGGCACATGTCTCCCAATGTAGTTTTCTCTTTTGGAATAGGATTATTTTTCAGTTTGGGCAGATGTCTTCTGGGCACAGCCCTGACTACTGAGTTGCATGGTTGTTCCACCTAGCTATCTTAAAATGTATGCACTAACTGTATACGAGTGTCGGTTAAATTATTCAAATGTATACAGTGACTGTACAAGAGTGTCTGTTATATGATTAAAATGTATACAGTAACTATATAAAGGTGTCTTTTAAATTATTCAAGTGTATACAGTAACTGGATAAGGGTGTCTGCTAAATGATTCATATGCAAATGTAAAAAGAATAGAGAATGCATGCCTACATTCAGTATTTCTGACTGCATATCAGTGTACTACTGCAGCATGTGTTTAAATCCAACTGCTCTTACAGCAAAAACTCTCCACATCTTCCCCTCCTGTTCAATATACCATGAAATCTAGAAAAATATATATATTTAAAAAAAACCTTGGACAGGTTTATGGAAACCTAGCTACTACAGAAATTGCTGTCAAATGCCTTGATTTATTGTTGTATAAATGCATACAACTTTTCAGGAGCCCTGAAAAAAGGATTTGTGAAATCCCAAATAACCCCGTTCCTGTTTGCTCTCAGCCTTCCATTTGTGCGTTCATGCCCACCTCCGCCTTTTGCACAATTGTCCCTTCAACCGAATGTGGATAATTACATGACACGTGCCTTCATTTATGTCTGAATACTTGACAAATACACATGAAACCTGCCACTAAATGTTTAGTTCATGAGATGGATTAATTCTGAAAGGACAGGAGGGATTTGTTATTTAAAATGTCACGCTTGTTTTATTATTTAGAAGCAGAACATTTGTTGCATCATTCAAGTCACAAGTGTGAGTTTATTGATCACCTTGCCACTCTCTGGCAGTCACCCTTTGAGTTTCATCAGCAACACGTGAGAATGGAAGGCACTTTGAGCCAGTGACTAATGCAGGGGCTTTTTGGGGATTAATGGACTGTGTGATATTTTTATTGTGGCCACTACATGGTACTGTAGTAAAATGATCTAAAACCAGTTACCAAATTAAAACAATTTGAATAAATAAGGAATGCCCCTGATAATCAAGATGGAAGTGTGTAATTATTTTACCCATAGCAAGTCCCACCTAGTGGACTACATAAAAAACACCATTAAAAAGCATTCCTAAACAGAATGTAGACAGGTGAGAGGACTTGCACAACTTGACCACAACAGGACAAGCAGGAATGATTTGCCAAAACTCCTTAAACTGTACAACATTAAAAAGGCATTCTGTAGAAAGAACTGCAACAAAATGATGTTATTTTTATTTCTCAAAATTACTTTCTATAATGTTTTATCTATGAATATAGCATCGTCCTAAATTGCATATCATTTGTGTTAGGCTTTTATTTAATGTTCATTGGTCCCTGCCTTGCTGCTTCAGACTGCGTTCTGCCAATTCGAGTTCGCAGTTGTAGGCCATAGGCTAAGCGTGAATGTGGGGATAGCCCCTATCTCACAATGAAATGTACACTGTATGTGTGAAAATATTAATACGCATGCCCAGAATTTTAGTGTGATCAATGTAGGTCACACAAATTTGATGCCAAGTGGGGCTGACAGCCGGTAGCCCCACTACAGCATAATTTCATATTTCAGACCTGAAAATTGTCTGTCTGGCGCCAACATTAGTCGGCAAGAAGAGCGAGGAGTGTAGATTGTCTTAGCTAGCTTGTTAGCTTCACAAACGCCTGATAACTTGAGAAAGTGGATTTCATATTCGAGCACCGGTTTTAAACCCTTAAATTGAAGGAGAAACCTGAAGGAAAGTGACTTGGTGCCCATCAGCCACGGGACATTGTCATCACGCAAACTGCTGTTAAAAGTAAAAGCAGGTTTAACATGGAGTGGTTTTTGAAGAAAAAGTGGCTAACGGTTAGCATACAAAAGAAGGCACTCTTCTGTTTTCTATGTCTGCTATTTAGTGGAGATGGTACTTGGTCTAGGACAGGTTACAAAGATTTGAAACATCCTTCTGAGAGGATTGCAAAACATGAGAGCAACGGGAGTCATCTGGACAATGCAGTGAAATTGGGATTACTTGGAAGGGTAAATGTCACAGCCCAAGTTGACAGTGCATACAGGCACTCCATTCAGCAGCATAACAAACAGGTAGAGGAAAACAGGTACGTTCTCAGTCAGATCATAACATGTATTAAATTGTGTGGAAAATGTGAAACCACACTGCGGGGGCACGACAAGTTGGTGGACTCTCTGAATCCTGGAATATTCAGATGCATTTTCGAGACTATGTGTGAGGGCGATTCGAGACTTCAGAGGCACTATGACGCTCAGCCCATCTTCAAAGGGACATCTAGCCACTGTACAAAACTAACTGTTAGACTGTGTGTATGACGTGTACAGGGAGGAGGTAGCCATGCAAGTGGACGAGACATAATTTGTTGCCATACAGGCAGATGAGACAACTGATGTCTTCTGTAAATCACAAATGGGGGTTGTGTTGCGATACATGTTGCCTGACAATACAGTGACAGAGAGGTTTTTGGAGTTTGTGGAAGTCAAAGATAAAACTGGACTCGGCCTCTCTAATAGCATCAAGGGTGTGCTGGAACCACTGAAGCTGGGAGAAAAGCTGATCGCTCAGACTTATGATGGTGGGGCTTTAATGAGTGGAAATGTCAGAGGGGTACAGACGCTAATGAAAGAGACATACCCACATGCACAATTTTTCACTGCTATGCTCACCAGCTGAACCTGACCTTGCAGCAACTTTGCTCAGCAAGGATGAACATCCTGAAGTTTTTTTTTGCAGATTTAACTGCTTTTGCCACTTTTTTCTCTGGCTTCCAAAACGTGTTGCAGCACTTGTTGAGGCAACACAGAGACACAGCCGTGACTCAACGCATTTGCCATGTTGTCCATCGAAAGCCAGCTGAATCAGCAGCTACATGACTTCATTCCTAAAGTCATCGAAAAGTTTGCCTATAGAGGAAGAACCGTTGTGCCACCTTTCTCTTCAAGTAAGCCCTCAGCCTTGGTGAGTGAAAGCATATTTTATAGGGCTGTCAAAATTAACACGTACATTTTTGCATCCATTTTTGCATATTTAACTCGTTAAAACAAAATAAAGAAATTAACGCAGTTGTGTTTGTTTACTTCATGTGACGGCTGACCTATGACCTGACCTATGACCTACATGGTGCCACCCACCAAACTCCCATGAACCCTCCATCACCCTGTAGAGGGTATAGAGCTGGTCCAGTGTTCCACACTGTTCCTCCTGAATCCGAGGTTCTACTATCGGCCGTATTCTCCTCTCCAGAACCCTGGCATAGACTTTCCCGGGGAGGCTGAGAAGTGTGATCCCCCTATAGTTGGAACACACACTCCGGTCCCCCTTCTTAAAAGTACTCCTTCCACCGCCCGACGAAATCCCCAGTTGAGGTCAACAGCTGCCCACCTCTACTGTAAACAGCGTTGGTAGGGCACTGTTTCCCTCTCCTGAGGCGCCGGATGGTTTGCCAGAATCTCTTTCTAAACAAGCCGATAGTCCTTCTCCATGGCCTCACCGAACTCCTCCCAGGCCCGAGCCTCCACAACCACCCGGGCTGCAGTCCGCTTGGCCTTTATGGACAGAATTTCTAGGCGCAGCCAGGGGCCGGAGGGTGTCAGGTTTGGGGACCACACGATTTCGTCTCTGCTCTTTGTGGATGATGTTGTCATGTTGGCCCCTTCAAGCCAGGACCTTCAGCATGCAATTGGACGGTTTGCAGCCGAGTGTGAAGCGGTGGGGATGAAAATCAGTACCTCCAAATCCGAGGCCATGGTCCTCAGTCGGAAAAGGGTGGCTTGCCCACTTCAGGTTGGTGGAGAGTGCCTGCCTCAAGTGGAGGAGTTTAAGTATCTAGGGGTCCTGTTCACGAGTGAGGGAAGGATGGAACGGGAGATTGACAGACGGATCGGCGCAGCTTCTGCAGTAATGCGGTTGATGTATCGGTCTGTCGTGGTGAAGAAAGAGCTGAGCCGCAAGGCGAAGCTCTCGATTTACCTGTCAATCTACGTTCCTACTCTCACCTATGGTAAAGAGCTTTGGGTCATGACCGAAAGGACAAGATCCCGGATACAGGCGGCCGAAATGAGCTTTCTCCGCAGGGTGGCTGGGCGATCCCTTAGAGATAGGGTGAGAAGCTCGGTCACCCGGGAGGAGCTCAGAGTAGAGCCGCTGCTCCTCCACATCGAGAGGGGTCAGCTCAGGTTGTTTGGGCATTTGTTTCGGATGCCTCCGGAACGCCTTCCTGGGGAAGACCTAGGACACACTGGAGGGACTATGTCTCCCGGCTGGCCTGGGAACGCCTCGGTGTCCCCCCGGAAGAGCTGGAGGAAGTGTCTGGGGAGAGGGAAGTCTGGGCATCCCTGCTTAGACTGCTGCCCCCGCGACCTGGCCCCGGATAAGCGGAAGAAGATGGTTATGTTTTTTATGGTTTTTATCTTTGGAGAAAACAAAAGTAATCTGTGCAGTTTCCAAGGCCGAATTTCATTACCACAGAAGTAATTCATCTTTGAAATATAACCTCAAAGCAAAACACCCTACCGTAACTATTTTTACAGGGCTTTGCGAGTGTGGTACTCATGGCTGAATAACGAAGTTTGTAAGTAAGAAGCTAACTAATGATTTGGCTAACTGGGTAGCTAAAAACTGCCACCCAATTAGCATAGAAGACTATGGACTGAGAGAAGTCATTCAAATTGCATCGGGAGACACCTCTTATAATCTACCCTCGAGAGGAACCATTGTGTCAAGAATACACACTTTGTATGAAAGCGAGGGGACACGGAAGATGAACATGCTTGAGCAAGCAAAGAACGTCGCTCTTACAGGTGACCATTGGACTTCTGTGAACAATGACAACTACTTAGGCGTCCCAGCACACTTCATTGATAATGAATGGAATCTGCAATCGTTCGCACTGACTGTAAGTAAAACAGAAGAGTGCTGATCATTTTCTGGATGTCGTAAAAGAATGGAAAATCAAGGAAAAGTTAACCACACTTGGCACTGACAGTGGTCGTAACATGGTTGCAGCCGCAAGACAACTTCCATTTGAACACCTGCCCTGCACGGCTCACAGTCTGCAAAGAACTGTCACGGTTTCCCTTCCCAAAGTGTTCTGGTCAAATGTCGCAAGATTGTCGGGCACTTTAAGCATAGTCCATCAAACGCTCAGGAATTAAGAGAACAACAAGTTGCACTCATTCAGGATGTTCCAACAAGATGGAATTCTACCATAGAGATGGTCAAGTGAATCCAGCTAAACAAATCTCCACTGACCACTACCCTGGCTCAGCAAAACAGCAAGATTGCCATGTTGACTGCACAGGAGCTTGCCAAACTGCAATCACTGGAGGAGCTACTTGAACCTTGCAGGTACGTTTATCTTTTCTCTCTTAATCTCTCTCTCTGTCTTCCATGTATGTGCAGTTTTTCTCTTCCTCCCCCTGTGTGCTGTCTCGATCTTTCTGTGTTTTGTGTGTGTGCTGTCTTTCTCTCCCTTAGTGTCTTCTGTGTTGTGTGTGCTGTCTCTCTCTCTCCCCCTCTGTGTGTTGTGTGTGTGTTTGCTGTGTGCTGTCTCTCCAACTGTCTTCTGTGTGTGTGTTCTCGCTCTCTCCCTGTATCTTCTGTGTGTGCCTGCATGTGTAGCATATGGACAGGAAGGTAGTGAGTGTTTTTCTCTGTGTAATATTGAAACAATTTACTGACGTGTTTAAAACAGTGCAGATATGTGACTGAACTGCTGGGGGGAGAGCAGTATGTCTCCTGTTCCGTGGTGTTGCCAGCCCTGTGCCACTTATTCAGAGTTATGGAGCCCTCAGACAATGATCCAGTCTATGTAGTGAGGTTTAAGACATTCTTTACCACAGACCTGGCTGAACGCAAGGACAGCACCAACCTCACGTGGCTAAAGATGGCTACTGCACTTGACCCCAGGTTTAGGGACCTGAAGTGTCTTCCCAAAGCTGAAAGGAGTGAGGTGTGGGCTTCAATAAGCAACCTGGTGGTGGGTGAGAGGCCTACACAACAACCACCTTCAGAGACAACAGAGAAACAGCCGCCAAAGAAGAGAAGGATGTCCGTCTTCTTGCTGGGTCCTACAGATGAAGAGGAAGAGACCACAGAACAATGTGTGGACCGCTACAAAGCAGAGCCCAAAATGGACATGGTGGGATGTCCACTAAAGTGGTGGTCAAAGAGAGAAGGAGCACATGCCAGGCTGGCACGCATTGCACGCAAGTACCTTTCAACCCCTGCAAGCACGGTGCCTTGTGAGAGGTTGTTCTCACTCTCAGGCCACATCATCCAAAAGAAGCAAGCTGATTTGTCCCCTGATAATGCAAACAGACTGGTCTGTCTCAGTAACTGGCTGAAGTAAAGCAGGACTAAGCCAAATTGTTGCTGTTGTTGTTCTGAAAGAAATTCAACCTTCTGAACTTAACAGAATCTTTCCTTCGTTTTTTTTCTTCATATTTGCAAAGTTATGTGATTGAGCATTTAAATATCCATTATTACAAGCTTCAGTCTTAAATAAAAAAAAGGGATTAATCGTGATTAATCACAACAAATTGTGCAATTAATTAGATTTTTTTTTATAGATTGACAACCCTAATATTTTATCATCCTGCCTTTGTGGTGCTGGTCCGTCCATTGGTCATATTTTTGTGCTGGATCGATTGATATAGATGGTGACGAGTGTCAGTGTGTCCATACTTATCTATTAAGGTTGTTGTCATAGAATGGATCTGTTTCCCTAAAAAGTTGTCTTTCCGCTTCGTTGTGGCCTGCAGTGGTGTTGAGCTCATTGCTGTTCGTGTACGGCCCTGTAGGCACGTTGGTTCTGAGCTTGGTTGCATTCCTAATTTAGGTTTGTAAATGTGACAGTGGTAAGTTTACATGGGTCTGAATGCACAGGCCTAGATACAGAGGGCAGAACTGCTGAGCGAAACATTCAAAGTCTGGTGCTCTCCAAATTGATGCACAATGCCACATCTCCACTATCATTGAATAGTCAATGACAAAACACACTTGTGTTTCATTAACAAAACAGTGCTCTTCACAGTATTGTGGTCTCAACAAACAAGTCACAAGGGAAATTGCATTTGACCAGGGTCTTTGGGCGGAGCGAGGACTGGTGGGGCTTCAAGGACCCGCCGTACCGGTTCTCGCCGCCAGAGGTAAAGGCCCCGGCGCCCTCTCCTGTCCCGGCCGCCCCGGCGCCCTCTCCTGTCCCGGCCGCCCTGGCGCCCTCTCCTGTCCCAGCCGCCCCGGCGCCCTCCTCTGGCCCTCCGCCGACCCTCCGTCTGCTCTCCCGGCCTCTGGCCCTCCGTCGGCTCTCCCGGCCGCCGGCCCTCCGTCGGCTCTCCCGGCCACCGACCCTCCGCCGGCCCTCCGTCGGCTCTCCCGGCCGCCAGCCCTCCATCGGCTCTCCCGGCCGCCAACCCTCCGTCGGCTCTCCCGGCCGCCGACCCTCCGTCGGCTCTCCCGGCCCCTGATCCTCCGCGCCACCGTGCCATATATTCTCAAGTTCCCATATCTCACGAACACATCCCAGACTGTCACATGTTTTCAATCCTTCACACCAGGTCCCAATTTGTTTAAATGTTTCCCCTCTGCTCCCCACATTGTGGATCATTGTTGCTGTTATTGTCTGTTCGTTTATCGGTGAGTGTTGCTTGTTTGTACTGTCTGAAAATTGCCTGTTAAGACGCATGTTGCACACTTTTATTTCATTCAGTCGTTTGTAGAGTTTTCCGTTCGGTTTGTTTGTATGGTTATTAAACCCATGAATGTGATATATGCCTGCACCTGGTTCCTTGCCAACACGACACCAACTGGAAGCATTACATACACACACAGTAGCCTACCAGTCAAAAGTTTTAAAAAGTTAATTTTTTCATGTTTCTCAAAGTTTAATGTTCCCTTATGCTCACCAAGGCTATATTTATTTTATCAAAAATACATTAATATTGTGAAATATTATTCCAATAATACTGCAATTTTATATGTGAATATATAGTAAAGTGTAATTTATTCCTGTAATCAAAGCTGATTTTTTTGCATCATTAGTTCAGTGTCACATGATCCTTCAGAAAACATTCTAAAATAGCTAGCCTACTGATGTTATGAATTTGATGCTCAAGAAACATTATCAATTTTGAAAACAGTTGTGTTGCTTATCGTTGTTCTTTTCTTCTTCTGAAAACCAATATATACAACATTTCAAAGATTATGGTTAAGTAATGTAGCCTATATGAAAAAATTATACTTTTATTTAGCAAGGATGTAATAAATTAATAAAAGGTTGATCAACATTGATCAAAATTAAGAACCTTTCTTAACTGAGCACCAATAATAATTGAGCATACAATCAACATTTTACTATGATTTCTAATGAATCATGTGAAATTGAAAACTGGAGTAGGTCCAATGATACAGAAAATTCTGCTTTTACATCACAGGAATAAATGACATTGTAATTATACATATAATATAATATATAACCAAAAATAGCTACAAAATAGCAAATAGCTTGTAATAATATTTCACAATATCAGTGTATGTTTAATAATAAAAAAAAAACATAGTGAGCTTAAGAGACATATAGGCTTATAGGCCTTTACAATACACACGTGTATAAACACAGCAAACAGATTGTGGTGCGTGTATTTGTGACAATTTTTATATTATTAACAAAACACAGCATACAGTAAGTAAAAACACTTACCTTGAAGTTTATGTTGCATCCACACATCCTGTGATCCGCATCAGTGTTTGTTAAAAGTTGAAAACGCACAGGATAACAGTAACCTATAAGTGAATATTGTGATTTGGTTTGCCGATTCTTTAGGTCTTACCTTGTTACTTCAACTAGCCTACTGTTAGAAAAAAGTGGGCTGGTGCACCGTCTATAATTCTCTCTCATTCAGTGTCTTTCCCATTCAGTTAGTTGTGCACAAACAAACGAGAATTTGGAGCATGTAGGGGGGGCTGGTGACGTCATCAACAATAATTTAATGTCTAATATTTTAAAACCCAACGCAGCAAAAACTAAACTTTTACCGGCACAAACCAGCACAAACGAAGCACAACCGAACGAGACTATTGTGGGTGAATTTGGAGCATGTGGGGGGCTGAGTGACCTCAGAATGACCACCTAATATTATTTTAATATCTAAAAAACTGAAGCAACTCAAACAAACCTTTTAACAGCAGAAACCAGCTCAAATGGAGCACAAATGATTGTGTCTATTTTGGGTACATTTGGAGCATGTGGGGGGGGGGGGCTGGTGACATCATCGTCTATAATTCAATTTCTAATATTTTAAAACCCAATGCAGCACAAATGAAACTTTTACCGGCACAAACCAGCACAAACGCAGCACAACGAACGAGACTATTTTGGGTGAATTTGGAGCATGTGACCTCAGAATGACCTAAAAATATTATTTTAATATCTAAAAAACCGAAACAGCACAAACAAAACTTTTTACAGCACAAACCAGCACAAAGGGAGCACAAACAATTGAGCATAGTTTGACAACGTTTTGAGTTGGGTGGGGGGCCAACTTCACGCAGCTCTACAACACCTGGTAGAAACAAGCCACTCTGTCGTTCAAAGTATTTTGTGGAGCCACGCTGTTTGTTGATGTGTTAAATAAACACATAATTAGCAAGAGGGAGTTTTGTAGCTTTACTGGTATGTATCCTATATTTTGAATTGGTTTGTGGCCCATTGTTTACATATAAAAATGTCACTGCCTACCGGAAGTATAGCTGAACATCAAGACTAAGTAACATCCTTGTCTACACCCAATTTGTTTTCACACAGAGAACGCCTGTAGCTCATTTTCAATTTGCGTTGCAAAGCAGTGTATGAGCTGTGGAATTATTTATGAGGTCATTACAGTGAAGCGTCAGTGTCCATCCTGACTATATTTTGTACATCATCCATCTTTTGCCTTGTCTCTTTTGTACGTGTTGTTGTCCATCATATTAACAGAGGGGGTAAAGTAGGAATGTCTGTAATTCTTCATTGTGGAATGAGGCAGAGTAGTTTAATGGTTGAAGGCTCTGAATAGTAACCAAAAGGTTGCTACTGTAGATCAAATCCCTGTGTTGGAAAGGTAAAAAAAAAACTGTTGTTCTGTCCCAGAGCATAGTTAATCCTAGCTAGTCCCAAGGCGTTGCTGAAAATGACAATATGTTGCTTGAGAATGCTTTAACAGAAATATTTTACACAGTGTATTGAGGCAAAGCAACTACCAATATATGTTAATAATCAAGAGAGAGAAAGAGGCAAAACAACAGATGATCAACAGATCAATTCAAATTGGTTCATTTCTGGGGCCCAAAACTGGACAGTACATAACAAATGACAACATGTTCTCTTTCATTTTGAGCTGATATTAAAAACAAATCTACTTCATTGAATTATTGATTAGCTAATATTACTGGACCACCCTAGGGGACACACTTTGGTCCTTATGATTTATCTTTGTCAATAAATAGTTTGCCATGTACAAATGTTTTGTTACACTTGGTTCTATAGGGAATAGCAGTAAACGCCTATTTCATATTATTAAAATAAAAATCCTCCTGCATCCATTTGGTTTTCTTCTAGATGTTATGGGCTGCCCAGACTTTTATTATCCAGCTTTCATTCATGTGATTCTTAAGTAATTCAATAGAAGTAGGACCAACATTATTTCAAAAGTTTCGATCAGATTTTTCCATTGAAAAATCGTTTCCAAAACTCTGTACCTAATGATAAAAAAACAATTAGTTACATTGACACATACCTGCAAAATCGTTCTAGATTTTCAAACAACCTAACTTGCAGTTACGTCAAAACCCTTTTGCACATACCTTTTGTTGTTATATAAATGTGGGCTTTTTTCATTGGGTCTGTTTTCCTTACAAGGTAATTATGTATTTTCATCAGGTTGAATGTGGTGCATGTTTTTACGTAGTCAATGTCTGGGTAATAACCATGAATCGATACTTGTAATGGAGTCAGTGTGTCTACATGTGATCCCATTCATTATGACCTAAAAGAAAAAAAACGGAAACTAGATTAGAACACGTACTCTGGAACCAGGAGACATTTTGATGACTTTAGGACTGATTGAGGATTCTTTAGGGTCAAGGCGGTGAAACAAGGCAGTAATCATACAGGTATCCCAATGTTTACCAATTGAATGTGATTAGACGGAGGCAGCCTACAGGGATCTAATTGGGTTAATCTAAAGATAAACCAGGTTGTTGTTGATGACTCAGAAGCCATTAACCCACTTTACTCATAATCAACCTGGTTTCTGTGTCACCTCTGCACTTAAATCTGGCTCTGGACAGGATGAATCCTATACAAAGATATCAGACCTCAAAACATTAATGACTTGTTCTGCATTGGTCCTGAAACTGTGGGATTATGATTTAGAAGAAGTTCTATATTTAAAACGTGTTTGTGTGTGTGTAGTACATAATACACTTAACTACCTTCATATTTTCCATGTCTGCTCTACTAACAGATTTTGAACTGTTCTTTGTCTGCAATGCTTGGGAACATTAAGGCCTTCTGTGATGAAACCCAATCAGGTACCTCTCACCTTGCTATAAACGCATACAACTTTTCTGGGGATGATTTTCCACCACATGCAATGCTGGAGCCCTGAAAAAAAGATTAGCAAAATCCCAAATAACCCTGTTCCTGTTTGCTCTCAGCCTTCAATTTGTGCATTCATGCACATCTCCGCCTTTTGCACAATTGTCCCTTTAACCGAATGTGGATAATTACATGACACGTGCCTTCATTTATGTCTGAATACTTGACAAATACACATGAAACCTGCCACTAAATGTTTAGTTCATGAGATGGATTTATTCTGAAAGGACAGGAGGGATTTGTTATTTAAAATGTCACGCTTGTTTTATTATTTAGAAGCGGAACATATGTTGCATCATTCAAGTCACAAGTGTCTCCTGAAGTGGATGAGTTTATTGATCACCTTGCCACTCTCTGGCAGTCACCCTTTGAGTTTCATCAGCAACACGTGAGAATGGAAGGCACTTTGAGCCAGTGACTAATGCAGGGGCTTTTTGGGGATTAATGGACTGTGTGATATTTTTATTGCGGCCACTACATGGTACTGTAGTAAAATGATCTAAAACCAGTTACCAAATTAAAACAATTTGAATAAATAAGGAATGCCCCTGATAATCAAGATGGAAGCGTGTAATTATTTTACCCATAGCAAGTCCCACCTAGTGGACTACATAAAAAACACCATTAAAAAGCATTCCTAAACAGAATGTAGACAGGTGAGAGGACTTGCACAACTTGACCACAACAGGACAAGCAGGAATGATTTGCCAAAACTCCTTAAAACGTTCAGTTGTGACACTTTACAGAGTAAAACGTTTGTGTGTTTGTGTGTGTGTGTGGTACGTAATACACTTAACTACCTTCATATTTTCCATGTCTGCTCTACTAATAGACTTTGAACCGGTCTTTGTCTGCAATGCTTGGGAACATTGAGGCCTTCTGTGATGAAACCCAATCAGGTACCTCTCACCTTGCTGTTACTTGCTCCAACTCTGGGTCTGTGTAACGAGGGCAAAGTCGGTGCTATAGTCCTATTCACTGGTTGGTTATCAGTCCGCCATGTACCCTTTCAAGCATCTACACAGAGACACGTGAGGTGTGGTTCTTTAGTGCGATGGAACAAAGAGAAAGACGGAGAAGTGGAGAACCGAGCACAGTATAAACTAAACATCATTGAATAGGCTGCTCCTGTGAACCTTTTTGTGTACCTCGCTGACCGTTCTGGTATCCTGTAATGATAAGAATGTTTACCCTGTCTTGTTTGTTTAGAAAACCTAGTCTGCTTTTTGCTTGTTGCCGCTTTCATCAGTTCCATTACAACTCCTGAGTTCTAGAAACATTACAAGGCCTTTCTCTAGTGTTGCACTCGTCTGGTGCATTAACCAAGGGTCCAGTTTCCCAATAAAAATGGAATTTAGGCTACAGTTATAGCAATGTAGAGTATCTTTCCTACATTGGAAAATAATGTAACGTGCATTTCCCAAAATGCCTTGCAGAGAGCCTGCCTGCTTAGTCAGCCAACCTAATTCTGATATTTCTCCCACTATCTTTTGACCATCATACCAGATCTTTTCACATCAGACTGTTTTGAGAGCACATCTAATTGACACCATGTTTAGCAGCAATCTTTGATAAACAAAGTCCACAAAGGGCAAGAAAGCTTCTAATGAAACAGTCTCTGAGTCGTTTGTGGCACTCAATAAATTATAAGAAAATGTATGTGCAACTTTAGGTTTAAGTAAACAGCTGAAATATTTAACAGTGACTCTGTAAAAAGGTTCAAGAGATTAACTTAGCCTTGAGATGCTTTTAAAACTGATATCAGATCAGTACATATAAAGGTTTGTCCAATTTTGTATATTTGCTGCTTCTTTCTCTTAATGTGTGTTCACAGTGGCGCCTGCTTCAGCACTCTGTTCATAACGTGAAACTTTTTCTGCTTAATCACTAATGTGCCATTTGGTGTATGCTTTTATCCAAACCACCATACAGGGCTTATTAACATTCCATATATTTTCTGCAAAATATCGAAGAAGACTCAAGACGCTAGGTTACTTCCAGACTTTGATAGCTCGAGACGCCACACTCCAAGATAGTGTGCCAACGTTTTGATCAAGCCCCTGGGTGTAACACTGCAGGCAGGATGCAGGACAAAGGAGCACTTTAGTAAGTACAAAAAAAAATATCACACAAAAACAGAAACACTATTACAGTAGCACCAGAACCAAATAATAACAGAAATAACAAAAAAACGGATATCCATGCTCTGAATGAAGGAGAGGGTGTTGGATCTCACTGGTACTGGCGGGCCTACTGCACCAGAACATTTGCAAGTGTGAATAAAATTATGTCGCGACTGTATCAAGTTTCTCGCACGCATATCGCTGCATTTTCTCTCGATTGACGTGTTCCTGCGTAGTATGTCTCAAACATGCCGGTTTAAGTTCAAGCGCAATGGAATTTATTACAATATTATAAGTCTTAAAAGCTTTTTATTCTCTCTCTTGTAAAGTAAACAGTCGAGGATGAACATGTTTTATTTACAGGTGATCCTGGTAATGGAACCACTATCCTGACAGTAACCATGCCCTGCAGACTTACAGCTCTGATACAAGCATGTGCTCAGGTGACAAGATGATGTTATTTGCAATAAAATGCTAATTCATTATTGAAAAACCATGCAATGTGATTTTCTGGATCATTGTTTTAGATTCCGTCTCTCACAGTTGAAGAGTACCTATGATAAAAATTACAGACCTCTACATGCTTTGTAAGTAGGAAAACCTGCAAAATCGGCAGTGTATCAAAAACTTGTTCTCCCCACTGTACCTATTAGAATCTC
Organism: Esox lucius; assembly: GCF_011004845.1. Classification (NCBI taxonomy): domain Eukaryota; kingdom Metazoa; phylum Chordata; class Actinopteri; order Esociformes; family Esocidae; genus Esox; species Esox lucius. The sequence goes on along the minus strand of NC_047579.1, from coordinate 21,400,198 downwards.
CTTATTGCTAGACCTAAGATGAACTTCATTTAATTTCATGACACAACATTCCTTTTTCTTTCATTCGTGATTTACATTGATATAATAACTATCAATGTAGGTGAAGATAACTGACTATTTTGTCAAGTAAAAAGAGAGAATTGTGGAAACTCCTCCTCTTTTACTGAGCATTGGATTTTGATCTATAGGCCATTACCCCAGAAAGCATGCACAGATGCGTACTTCGAAAATAGTCACAATATAACCGTAAACAATTTTATTTTAGACTTACTATAATACTGAAGGTTGTAAGCAGTGAAGATTTTGTCAATCCTGAACAAATCCTAATGCATCATTTATGTCCGTGGCGAGACTCAAACACCAGTCACTTGCATGGATGGCTGTGTCTCTAACCACTATGCTATTTTACCAAGACTCACTCACTCTCACTCACTCAGAGACATTGGCCCTTCGTGACCAGCTCCACTTATGCGGCAAACATCAGCAAATCTGTGAGCAATCAACAACAATAGTCCTCAACACCGTGATACAGTCAAAGGTGATATATATATATTTTGTTCACGGTTGGTGTCCCCGTCGGCGTCACTGGTACCACCATGACGTCACCTTGACTTACTGATGGACTTTACACCTTCAACATGTTTTGCCGATTGGGGAAGAGGGCTAATGAATGTTCCTCTGGCCTTGAAACACTTACTAGTCAAGTAATTACGTGGGGAGCATTGTAAGAGTCAATATCATAATTCATTGGTCATATATGTTTGACTCTTTTGCCAGTAAAGAAAAATGGCATTAGAAAGACAAACCAAACAACAATTTTACTACTGAATACAACTTAAGTGTAGGCTGTCTGTCAGACTGATCAATATTTAGGTCATGTTTTTTATTTGTCATGAATCAACTAAATCATTTGGGATTTCAAATCGCTGTTTGAGGAACTAGGTCAGGAATTTAAGGAACTGTGAGATACTGAGAGATTTCCAGTTTCATTAGTCATAATACTCAACCTAATTTGCACAGACAACGCTGTAATTAACTATAATCACCATAATCCGTTGTCCCTGGCTACGCACACACACTCTCGTCGAAGGAGGACAATGGGCCATGGGACATGTAACGACCAGAGTGAACATAGTAGTTAATAAGCAGTCTTCAAAGTGTGCCTTATCTACTTAGAAATTATTTTGTCAGACAGCTTTGCTGTGGCATTAGGTGGCTAGCTACTACAGCTAGGTTCTCAATTGGAATCAGGCAGTGCTCCTCCTGTTCCTCCTCGCACAAAGGAGCAGATACCGGTCCTGCTGCTGGGTTGATGCCCTTCTACGGCCCTGTCCAGCTCTCCTTGTGTAACGGCCCGTCTCCTGGTATCTCCTGCATGCTCTTGAGATTGTACTGGGAGACACAGCATAAAGATGTGCCATCCTGGAGGAGCTGGACTACCTATGCAACCTGAATGGGACTAGAGAAGAATCAGAGAAGAATCAGTCAGGAAGGATAAGAAAAGAGCAATTGTCTGTGGCCCCCACCTACAAAACCATTCTCATTTTGGGGGTTGTCTTGCTGTTGTCTCTCCAGTGCACCTATTGTCACTTTCATTTGCACAAAAACAGGTGACGTTGATTCACAATCGCTTATGCTTCCTAACATGACAGACTGAAATCCCTGAAGTTTAATTGACTTGGTGTTATACTGTGATGATTACTTGTTCCCTTAATTTGTTTTGAGCAGTGTAGTAATGTTGAACATAACATTATATAGTGAGCCATTATGTTGATGAACAATGCAATAAGGGGAAGTTGCCACCATTATAGGTCAGCTATGAGTAGATTCAAACAGATGATCATTGAAAGAGGACAGACAAGTTTTCAGGGTTAGTAGAAAATGCCTTTTTCAGCATCATGTTTAGGTTTCTTCAAGAAAACAGAATGGAAAAAACTGGTATGCAGTGTATACAAAACTTGAAGCAAGTGTTTTTGCAGATTCAATCAGTAATGTACTTTTGTTACAAAAAGATCAGTCTATTGTAGTTGTCCATTGTTCCTGTCAAAAATCTATTATTCCCGTAATCACCTACATGAGGGTCCCCTAGAATCAATCTATATAAAAACAACCTTCCATTTAATACTATGCAGTGTTAATCTTTAATGTGCTAAAACACAGAGTTGTTCCATGAAGCCAAGAAACACAGCCTTTGAAATGAAAGATGAAAGGTAACACTGTACAGTCGTCCATTGTACAGGAAAGTAGTCCATTGTACATATATGCAGGGGCATCGGACCAGGGGGAAAGGGGTACTATGCATATTGGGCCCTAACGTGTAGAAGGGGCCCTCGACAATGTTTGAATCTTGAATAAAGAGAGACCGCCTATGTATAGGGTCCAGAATTTTGTGCCACACCCCTGTGTTTATGGTTCAGCATATCGCAAGGCATGGGGCATTGGGGGAGAGAGATAGGAGAGGATCAGGCCAGAAAACACGCTGACATTTGGGTGTGGGAACATCTGGTAATTTAATAGCAGGTTAACAGGTAGCAATCACAGCTTGTAGAGTTCTGGTTTTCTTGGGCTAGGCAAATGTTACCGATTCCTATTATGTAAGAGAGCAAAAGCCGCCCTCTCCTGATGGTACTGAACTCCCAGTGAAACACAGCCGTGCTACAAAGGCGCGGAGCTGCTCGGTAATGATAGTGTTGAGAAGTCTGGTCTGGACAGACTTGTCAACACACTAGCTAACTTAATGGGTGTCTGTGTTGGGATGGATGCGTGTGTTTCATGCATGCGTGAATGAGTGTACCCATGAAAAACAACAATCTACAGTACCCTCTAAGAATTGGAACAGTTAAGTCAAAATGTTTATTTTTGCTGAACAAATGAAAATATGATTAAAAGATGAATATGAGGCAAAAGTACAGACTGTCAAAATTTATTTCTGTCTCTTTCTACCCATGTTTTACCAACAAAGAATAACAGCACTTTCAGAGTTCCTGTTTTCTATTAAAAGGAAGATTCCATCTTAAAAATATGTTTTTTTAAGCAATAGAAACTGCAGTACATTAGCAGAGACTAAAATAACAGCATGCTGTTCTCTAAAGCTCTCAGTAGACCATGCAATTGACAAAACAATGCTCTCAATGCCAAAACAATGTATAGAAAATAACATTTGGTGCTAATTATGATAATCATCTCTCATATACGCCCAACTTATTCTCACTGCACTTGTCCCTAAATGGTCAGTTCTACAAAAAAGCATGTACATTGTTGAATGAAGCAAGTCTATAGTGAACTACACTACACAGAAAAACATGTCAAGACACTCCGGGGAGTAGGATAAGTGGCTTAAGAACTACTTGTGAACATCCATCAATGACGAACATTGTGAGATTGCTCCATTTAATGGCACTTCAGATTTAACACATTTCATTTGTATTCATTCACTTCGCACTTGACATTTCTTTCCTGCAGATATAAGTTCTGCCACTATGTCAGTATATTGTCTGAGTGTCATACCACTTTGTGTGACCTAGTTTTTACATTGATAATAGGTCATGAATTTAGGTCCCAGTACACCTTGGTCACATGGCGCACTGAATAATTTCTCCCTAAAACAATCGAACATGGTGTGCTCACATACTTCTAATCTGAAAACAGGGGGGAGGGTGCTAATGTTCCCCAGGATACGAGGATAAAAGAAAACTTCTGACCTCCCACAGTATACGAACTTGAGCAGTATCGATGCACTAAACCCAAAAACAAACCAAATGTACTCAATCCATGCACACTTGTTGACTATGCAAACACTTTCAAGTGGAAGCACAAATGTAGCTGAGGACAGGGCAAGCACAGGAAAGTACAAGACCACCTGTATAGAAGAGACCCTGAGGACAGGGCAAGCACAGGACAGTACAAGACCACCTGTATAGAAGAGACCCTGAGGACAGGGCAAGCACAGGACAGTACAAGACCACCTGTATAGAAGAGTTCCTGAGGACAGGGCAAGCACAGGACAGTACAAGACCACCTTTATAGAAGAGACCCTGAGGACAGGGCAAGCACAGGACAGTACAAGACCACCTGTATAGAAGAGACCCAGAGGACAGGGCAAGCACAGGACAGTACAAGAACACCTGTATAGAAGAGACCCTGAGGACAGGGCAAGCACAGGACAGTACAAGACCACCTGTATAGAAGAGACCCTGAGGACAGGGCAAGCACAGGACAGTACAAGAACACCTGTATAGAAGAGACCCTGAGGACAGGGCAAGCACAGGACAGTAAAAGACCACCTGTATAAAAGAGACCCCGAGGACAGGGCAAGCACAGAACAGTACAAGACAACCTGTAAGAATACCCAAGAACCACCAGCTACAAAAACCAGGTCTGGCTTCCACGTTTACCCCAGAAGTCTGTATTTGAGTTGATTTTCTATTTCTTGACTTGAGTTCTTTAAAAATAAACCCACTCCAGGGCATAAACACTCAAATCTTGACTGTTCCCTGTGTTTTCCCCATCGCAGCTGGATGTCACTAGCCCTCTGGAGCTTACCTTATTCACAAATGTATCAGAAAATGGTAAAAGCTACATTTTAACTAATTATCTACTCAACTTAACCCTTATCTATTATTCTAACCCAAACCCTTATTCTATTCTGTGGTAGAATTTTTGTTATTTCAAAACAAAATTGCAACATGTCCAACAATCTGTTAGGTACCTAGGCTATGACAATACCTAGCCTTAACCCATTCATGAAGCATTTTTGCTTTGTAGCAGGGCGCATTTTCCTGCTGAAAGAGGCCAATGCCATCAGGGAATACCGTTGCCATGAAAGGGTGCACATGGTCTGCAACAATGCTTAGGTAGGTGGTACGTGTCAAAGTAACATCCACATGAATGGCAGGACCCAAGGTTTCCCAGCAGAACGTTGCCCAAAGCATCACACAGCCTATGCCGGCTTGCCTCCTTCCCATAGTGCATCCTGGTGCCATGTGTGATGCACACGCACCCGGCCATCCACTTGATGTAAAAGAAAATGTGATTCATCAGACCAGGCCACCTTCTTCTATTGGTCTGTGGTCCAGTTCTAATGCTCATGTGCCCATTGTAGGCACTTTCAGCAGTGGACAGGAGTCAGCATGGGCTCCCTGACTGATCTGCGGCTACGCAGCCCCATACACATCAAACTACGATGCACTGTGTGTTCTGACACCTTTCTAACAGTACCAGCATTAACCTTTTCAGCGATTTGAGCTACAATACCTCGTCTGTTTGATTGGACCACATGGGCCAGCCTTCACTCCCCACGTGCATCAATGAGCCTTGTTCACCCAGCCCAGTCGCCGGTTCACTGCTGTTCCTTCCTTGGACTACTTTTGATAGGTACTGACCACTGCAGATTTTTGGAGATGCTCTGACCCAGTTTGGCCCTTGTTTTCGCTCAGATCCTTACGCTTGCCCATTATTCTAACACATCAACTTTGAGTACAGAATATTCACTTGCTGCCTTATTAATGAGATTATCAGTGTTATTCACTTCACCTGTCAGTGGTCATAGTGTTATGTCTGATCGGTGTGTACGTAGCCTTAACCCAGTATCATGCATGTCATATCATGATGGCCAGTGCTTCATGCCAAGACTCTTTGTTCACCCATCTCTAGTGTTCCCTAAAATGTCATTACAAATTGCTAAACCGCATTGATTGTCATTCAATAAAAGACCTAAATGTAAAAAAAACGAGGAAAATTATTTACAATTCACAAACAGAACCACATATCATAAGGAGCGATATAAATCATAATTCTTCTAAGCTGTCTGGAATGCATGGACATCAACAAACGTTGGGTTCTTCCTAAGTTATGCTTTGCCAGGCCTTTACTGCCGCTGTCTTCAGTTGTTGTTTGTTCTTGGGTCTTTCTGCCTTAGGATTATGGAGAGACATACATATAAGTTTGTCTTCAGCAAGTGAAATGCATGCACTAATGGGTTGAGATCAGGTAACATTGTAGAATATTCCAGAATATAATTCAATCAACTTTGCTGAATTTGTCTGAATCTGAGCAGACAATATTTCCCTATACATTTCAGAATTAATCCGGCTGATTGTGTCTTCTGTCACATCATCAATAAACACTAGTGACCCAGTGCCATTGGAAGCCATGCACAGCCATGCCATCACACTGCCTCCACTGTGTTTTACAGATGATGTGATATACTTCGGATCATGAGCTGTTCCAAGCCTTCTCCATACTTTTGATTTGGCCACTCCTACTGTTCCTGCTATCACTCTGATGGATCTTTTTGGAGCCTAAGGATGGCCTGTTTCACTTGAATTGAGAGCTCCTTTGACCGCATGTTGTGCGCTAACAGCAACAGCTTCAAAATGTGAATGCCATTCCTGGAATCAACTCCAGACCTTTCACCTGCTTAATTAATGAAGAAATAACAAATGAATTGCCCACACCGGTTCAGCTTTTAAGTTTTAAGTTACTTTTGGTCCCTTGAAAAAGAGGGGGCAACATATTAAAGAGCTGTAATTCCTAAGCCCTTCCTCCAATTTGGATGTGAATACCAAATTAAAGCTGAGAGACTAGACTTTAAGCCCATATTCATTATTTAACTGTTACTTATATTTTGTTAAAATAAATGTCAGAAATTGTCCAGTTATTTACGCACCTAACTGTATTTTGAAATGAATAAAACAATTGTAAAGTTAAGCCCCTGGAAACAGTGAATGAACATCCATCCATCCATCTTCTTCCGCTTATCCGGGGCCGGGTCGCGGGGGCAGCAGTCTAAGCAGGGATGCCCAGACTTCCCTCTCCCCAGACACTTCCTCTAGCTCTTCCGGGGGGACACCGAGGCGTTCCCAGGCCAGCCGGGAGACACAGTCCCTCCAGCGTTCCGGAGGCATCCGAAAAAGATGCCCAAGCCACCTCAGCTGACCCCTCTCGATGTGGAGGAGCAGCGGCTCTACTCTGAGCTCCTCCCGGGTGACCGAGCTTCTCACCCTATCTCTAAGGGATCGCCCGGCCACCCTGCGGAGAAAGCTCATTTCGGCCGCCTGTATCCGGGATCTTGTCCTTTCGGTCATGACCCAAAGCTCATGACCATAGGTGAGAGTAGGAACGTAGATTGACTGGTAAACCGAGAGCTTCGCCTTGCGGCTCAGCTCTTTCTTCACCACGACAGACCGATACATCGACTGCATTACTGCAGAAGCTGCACCGATCCGTCTGTCAATCTCCCGTTCCATCCTTCCCTCACTCGTGAACAAGACCCCTAGATACTTAAACTCCTCCACTTGAGGCAGGCACTCTCCACCAACCTGAAGTGGGCAAGCCACCCTTTTCCGACTGAGGACCATGGCCTCGGATTTGGAGGTACTGATTTTCATCCCCACCGCTTCACACTCGGCTGCAAACCGTCCCAGTGCATGCTGAAGGTCCTGGTTAGAAGGGGCCAACACGACAACATAATCTGCAAAGAGCAGAGACGAAATTGTGTGGTCCCCAAACCTGACACCCTCCAGCCCCTGGCTGCGCCTAGAAATTCTGTCGATAAAAATTACGAACAGAACCGGTGACAAAGGGCAGCCCTGCCGGAGTCCAACATGCACTGGGAACAAGTCTGACTTACTGCCGGCAATGCGGACCAAGCTCCTGCTTCGGTTGTACAGGGACCTGACAGCCCTTAGCAAAGGACCCAGGACCCCATATTCCCCAAGCACCCTCCACAAGATGCCGCGAGGGACACAGTCGAATGCTTTCTCCAAATCCACAAAACACATGTGGATTGGTTGGGCAAACTCCCATGAACCCTCCAACACCCTGTAGAGGGTATAGAGCTGGTCCAGTGTTCCACGGCCCGGACGAAAACCACACTGTTCCTCCTGAATCCGAGGTTCTACTATCGGCCGTATTCTCCTCTCCAGAACCCTGGCATAGACTTTCCCGGGGAGGCTGAGAAGTGTGATCCCCCTATAGTTGGAACACACCCTCCGGTCCCCCTTCTTAAAAAGAGGGACCACCACCCTGGTCTGCCATCCCAGAGGCACTGTCCCCGAACGCCACGCGATGTTGCACAGGCGTGTCAACCAAGACAGCCCCACAACATCCAGAGACTTGAGGTACTCAGGGCGGATCTCATCCACCCCCGGTGCCTTGCCACCGAGGAGTTTCTTGACCACCTCTGTGACTTCAGCCCGGGTGATGGACGAGTCCACCTCTGAGGCCTCATCCTCTGCTTCCTCAATGGAAGACGTGTCAGCGGGATTGAGGAGATCCTCGAAGTACTCCTTCCACCGCCCGACGACATCCTCAGTTGAGGTCAACAGCTGCCCACCTCTACTGTAAACAGCGTTGGTAGGGCACTGTTTCCCTCTCCTGAGGCGCCGGATGGTTTGCCAGAATCTCTTCGAGGCCAGCCGATAGTCCTTCTCCATGGCCTCACCGAACTCCTCCCAGGCCCGAGTTTTTGCCTCCACAACCACCCGGGCTGCAGCCCGCTTGGCCTGTCGGTACCCGTCAGCTGCCTCAGGAGTCCCACAAGCCAACCAGGCCTGATAGGACTCCTTCTTCAGCTTGACGGCATCCCTTACTTCCGGTGTCCACCACCGGGTTCGGGGATTGCCGCCTCGACAGGCACCGGAGACCTTACGGCCACAGCTCCGAGCGGCCGCTTCGACAATGGCGGTGGAGAACATGGTCCACTCGGACTCAATATCTCCAACCTCCCTCGGGATCCAGTCGAAACTCTGCCGGAGGTGGGAGTTAAAGATCTCTCTGACAGGAGACTCGGCCAGACGTTCCCAGCAGACCCTTACAGTACGCTTGGGCCTGCCGAGTCTGTCCAGCTTCCTCCCCCGCCATCGGATCCAACTCACCACCAGGTGGTGATCAGTTGACAGCTCCGCCCCTCTCTTCACCCGAGTGTCCAAGACATACGGCCGCAGGTCAGATGAGACGACAACAAAGTCGATCATCGACCTGCGGCCTAGGGTGTCCTGGTGCCACGTGCACTGATGGACACCCTTATGCTTGAACATGGTGTTCGTTATGGACAAACTGTGACTAGCACAGAAGTCCAATAATTGAACACCACTCGGGTTCAGATCCGGGGGGCCGTTCCTCCAAATCACGCCCCTCCAGGTGTCACTGTCGTTGCCCACGTGGGCGTTGAAGTCCCCCAGTAGAACAATAGAGTCCCCAGTCGGAGCACTTTCCAGCACCCCTCCCAGAGACTCCAAGACTCAAAGAATGTCGGGTACTCTGCACTGCCGTTCGGCCCGTAGGCACAAACAACAGTGAGAGACCTATCCCCGACCCGTAGGCGCAGGGAAACGACCCTCTCGTTCACCGGGGTAAACTCCAACACATGGCGGCAGAGCTGGGGAGCTATAAGCAAACCCACACCAGCCCGCCGCCTCTCACCATGGGCAACTCCAGAGTGGTGAAGAGTCCACCCTCTCTCAAGGAGTGTGGTTCCAGAGCCTAAGCCGTGCGTAGAGGTGATCCCGATTACCTCTAATCGGAACCTCTCAACCTCACGCACCAACTCAGGCTCCTTCCCCGCCAGCGAGGTGACATTCCACGTCCCTAGAGCCAGTTTCCGTGTCCAGAGACCGGGTTGTCTAGGCCCCTGCCTTCGACTGCCGCCCGATCCTCTTCGCACCGGCCCCTCATGGTCCCTCCTGTGGGTGGTGAGCCCACGGGAGGGCGGCCCCACGTCGCCCGTTCGGGCTGAGCCCGGCCGGGCCCCATGGGGGAAGGCCCGGCCACCAGGCGCTCGCATACGAGCCCCAACCCCGGGCCTGCGCCATACCGGGCGACGTCACGGTACGCAAAATGTTTTTCTTCATTAAGGGGGTTTTGAACCTGCTAGCAAAGACGAGTTGGAAGATTCTGATCTCTCAGTTAATAGCCAGTTGCACATTTGTAGAAATATGAACATATTATGAATAATTAATGTGACAATACAACCTTATGCGTTGTGTTTGTTCATATTATCAAAGAGAATATCTGACATGTTAAAACTTAGAGAAGCTGTAGATGAGTTCGTAGCCTAAGCAGGCTGTCTGGCGCAAATGATGTGAATATCAATGTGATTTTGTCTGCCCTGAAATGCATTGCCTAGCAAAATGAAGTGTCTGAAGCGACCAGACAAGTGACTCATCTATCAAACATATACCCAGTCATTTTCACTCCCTGCTACCATGTCATTAAGCCAGCTGTGTGTGTGTGCGTGTGTGTGTCTGTGTGTGTGTGTGTGTGTGTGTGTGTGTGTGTCTCTCTCTTTCTGTTCTTCAGTGTGTGTATGTGTCTGTCAGTTTGAAACCAAAAATCTATATGTTATTATTAACAAGGCTGTTAACAGTGAGAATGAAACATAATGAGGGATCCCATCTTAAATGGTATTTAATTATTACAACTTATGTCCTAGAAAGTAATTGTGAATATTTCAGAGCATGTTGCTTTCTAAAGTAAATATGACATTTACATCTATTGTTCTCTCATCTAAAACACTTGCTCCACTTAAGCCTAGATCAGGGACCTTGAGCCAAATGTTTTATACATTTTGATATAGACCTTTTTATTCTTTATATTATGCTTTATTTGGTCGGTTAACCGAAGAAAAGAATACTGAATATTTTGATATTATCGGGGTGTTCTGGCACATGATCAATTTGTGTCAATTTGACCTCAGGCTACAAATCCAGTACCCATAATGGACGACACAGGAAGAACTGTTTTTGTACAGCAGCTTTAAACGAAAGATAGGCATACATGAGATTCAGTTGTATTCATCACTCATCCAGGCGCACCTGTCCCAAATACATTATTCCGAACATGATTTTCCAAGTCATCATCACTCTGCCTCGCCATCACTTCTGTTCTCAACTGTCAATAGAATCTAAATGTGCCAGACATCAACGAAGCTCACAGGCTGCCTGCAAGGTTTGTAACTACTTTCCTTTGAAAAAGAATTGACTGAGTCATTAGATTCTGATGACGTTTGTGTTCAACACTAAGCCCTGTTGTCTTGTGAGTCTGACAACAATCGTAGGCGAATAGGTTTCACCATTAAGAAATTACAAAATGTTTATTATTGTCAATCAATCAATCAAATGTATTTATAAAGCCCAGGTACTCCACAGGTGTGGTACTCTCCAGTTAGTGGACTCTGAGGAACAGGACTGTCAATCACATCCCCTTTCTGAGTTATACAGAAAATATACAGCAAACTCCAGAAATATTTGGACAGTGACACATTTCTAGGGTTAAAGTGTGGACTCTTTGCTTTTAATGGAGGGTATTGGATAAACCGTTTAGAAGTTACTGAACACGTTGTACATAGTCCCCCAATTTTAGTTGTCTGCCCAGAGGATAGTATTGCTCTCTGGATTTTGCCTGTAGCCATGTTGAGTGTTTAATAATTTCAGATCCAGAAAGTTAATTTCCAATTGAAAGTGTTATAAATTCAGTATAAACATTTTCATTAAGGGAATTGACAGTTGTGAAATTCCAAAGATTTATTATCAGATCCAGATTTGGATAATTTTTTGCTAAAATATATTTGACTCTATGGTTATTTAGGCTGCTTGTGGATTTATTGTTTGAAATCAAGGCCTACAGATACCAATCAATGCATTCTTGGCACATGAAGAAAACACAATGTATTATTACATGAAGCAAAGTGAGAATTGCAACAAATACAGGTTGAACAGAAAGCCTTTTTCTCTGCAACATTTACATGTTATGTTTGTTATTATCTGTGTTATTCATTTATTATACATTTGAAAGAATGCAGGACATTGTTATAAAACACCAAATCTCTTTCAAGAATAGCTGTAACAATCAGAAATTGCATGTTGGCACATGAAATCACCAAAATGTAAAATTACAAAAGGTAGATGTGGAACCAAATTCCCTAATATAAGTGCCACATAAGGCATTTCATACAACTATTAACAACATTACTTACATATTGTGTTTGAATTCATTAACAGAATCCAGCGTGATATAGTAGGGAGGCTATGATGTTTTCACTTGCTGGTTGACACCTGACATTTTTGGGCTTTTACCAGCCTGTCAACATCGGGGACCAATTTATGGGCAGTTGCAATTTTCATTACGTCATTTAGATGTTTGTGTGTTAGCCAATTGCACAGTTTGTACTTGTTAATGTTCATTACAGAGAAAGCCTGCTCACATAGGTATGTTGCCCCAAACATACAAAGTATCTCTGATGCAAAGGCTGCCGTCTTTGAGTAATTTGGTGTCAGACATGGATAGGATTCCAAACCACCAGATGTGAATGTATCCCTCAACGTTGCGCTACAGTGCAGTTTGATCAGCTCCATTTGGAGTTCCTCTGGTACATCTGATGCCTTGATGGTGAACAGAGAGCGAAAAAGTGGGAAATCCTTCTCCAGTTGAGTAAAGACAGTGAATTGATTGTTAAATTCACATATAAGCCTGAACAGAATGTGTCGTTTGATGTTATTCTCCTTTACTACAGCCACTTTCTGTGAACAAATAAGCCATATAGGTTTGCCATGTACCTCCCCGTTTTAATTTTTTTAAAACGACATTCCAAGTCCACCTTTCTCTTTTTCGACAGCATTTTTGCTAAGATAGCTTAACGTGATTGTTAGAGCAGCAACTGGTGGTTTTCATGACTTCCTGTGGATAGAGTTCATAATGCTAGCTTCAATGAATGTATTATATCAGAGAAACCTCTTACTTTACTCACATAGTTGATAATAACTATGCAAACATTGTGTCTGTTTTTTCATGTTTTTTCTTTTTTTTACCCAGAACATCTCGGGCCGGATGAAACCTAATGGCGGGCAGGATGAAACCTGATGGGGGGCTGGATTAAACCTGATGGCGGGCAGGATGAAACCTGATGGCGGGCTGGATGAAACGTGATTTAAACAGAAAGGGGCGTCAGCAGGGGGCATACTTTTCACTAGTTTAAGCTGTAGATGATGTTTTAAAGCCTATCTAAACCATCACTCTGCACACAGAGTGTGTACAGAGACTACATCAATTGTTACCAAAAACAAATTTTATACTTTATGTGCACATTTACAAAATATTTTCATCCATTTCTATACTATAAATAATTGTACGTCCATATACAGTACAGTGCTGCTTGAAGTATGTGAGTTTTTCTTAGTATTTCACATGAAATCTTATTTAATCCAAAACAGTCTTTTTTATCTGGCATAACAGGTTTATAGTTACAAATTCTATGTATCGGTTTATACAAAATCTAGTGTGTAGCAGAAAAACAAAATTAATATGGAATTAATATGGAAGTGCAGGTGCAAAAATATGTTTAATTAGAAAAATCAAGTAGGTAAGTAGAATCATGTGGGTAAATAATTGGGTACCAAATGAACCACTCAAAGGAGTGAACTTTAGAATCTGGGTAGTCTGGGGAACGCTATACAACCATCTCAAAAATATTTGAGCTCCATCAGTCCATTATGAGCAGGGCCAGATTATGGACCAGGAAAAATGTCTGGGCCCAAGGGCCTGATCATTAGGGGCCTTGGGCTACAAGGTACCCGAGGCCCATAATGGACCAAGGCCCCTGGGGCAGTCCACTGTGAATTCAAAATGTAGATAGCACTTGCGTATGGTGTCCCTTCAGTCCATCAAGTGCCTCCAGACTACCAGGACTCCACCACAACCCATACCAGGGCCCCTCAACTCCACCACAACCCATACAAGAGCTCCTCAACTCCACCACAACCCATACCAGGGCCCCTCAACTCCACACAGCCCATGCCAGGGCCCATCGGCTCCACCACAAACCATACCAGGGCTCCTCAACCAGGGACTGTACAAACATTGTGTGAGTTTAGGGGTGGAGGGGGCCTCCAAAGGCACTCGTGCCCAGGAGCTGCATAGAATGTAGATCTGTCCTTGATTATGACGCAAATAATTTACAAACGGAGAGCATAAAATATGACAGCAACTTGGCCTAGAAGTGGACGCTCATCCAAAATCCCCAACAATAAATCAGGTAAAGGCCAACCAAAACGTTTCATCTGGAGATTTTGCAAATCCTCACTTTTTTTGTGCTAATCTAAATTACTTGTTGTCATGAGATATATATATATATATATATATATCATTTTTTCACCAACAAGCGCACTAGTCTAGCCAACACTGTTAGTTAAGACGGGAAACAAGCTAAACCTACATCACTAAAACCCTTTGTTTTTAGTGCTGTCAAATCCAATCACAATGTCGGGAACTATTCTCTTCACCAAAGAACTCAACACTGGGAATCAATGCAATGTTGCAATTGCAACACCAACTTTGTACTTTCCTGAATAACAAAAAAAAGATTATTGTTATTGTTACTGTTGCCTGCATGTCCTACCTTCTAACCCTAGAATTCCTTGTATACTTTTTTTTTATAGTTGTACATATATCGTATGTTTTTATGTGTAGACAATGTCTACAAATTAGATCAGAATATTGTCATGTAAAGAAAACAAAAAGTAAATCTGTGCCGGATCGGAATCTTTTGATATAGTGTAGAAGTGATCTGGTGTATTGAGAAAGGGTAGAGGGGGTAGATGGACTTGTGAAGAGGACATGTTCGAGGGCCAGGTTGTCTGGCAACCAGACATAATTATTTGCAGAATATCAGTTATCCATAGGCAAGTTTGGTGTATGAGGGACTGGTGAACACAATAGGCTGAATGAATAAGGTGTGGAGGCCATCTTTTCAAAGTGTCTGACAAAGTCACTCACAGAGGGGGGAATATGGAGGGGGAAGAGTTAAAGGGTTGAGGAGAGGTGAGAGAGTGGAAAATAGTTTCCTTGGGTTGGAGGAACAAGACTGAAATTTGGAGTAATAGAAAGTAGCTTCAGTAAGGTATAGAGAAGGGAAGGTAGCCAGGAGGGAGTGAAAAGATGATAGGACATCTGAAAGTTTCGTTTTCCTTCACTTTTGCCCGGCTGTCCATACCCCAGTTCTGCGAGCTCATAGTGGGTCACTAAGCAACTAAGCATGAGGGGAGGGCTGAGCTTACCAGAAGGGGACAGTGAGAGTCATAGGAGAGGGATTTTAATAGGGTCAAATAGGCAGAATTAGCAGAAAAAATTACTGAAGGATCTGCTTTGCAGCTGAGTGAGTAGTGTTGGACGAGACTCCCGGTAGTGGGATAAGTGGCTGAAGAAGTACTTGTGAACATCCTTCAGTGACAGACATTGTCAGCTTGCTCAGCTAACTGGCTTTTGAGGTTTAGGGCTGGTCTTTGTAGATACAGATTAAACCTTGTGCTGGACAAATAAAAATCAAGCTCAATGGAGATTTTAGTCCAGGAATAAGCTTCAACTATGTTCGCGAGACAGAAGGTTTAACGTTTTTGTATAAAATGTTTTATTGAGTTTTTACTTCCTCCCTACCACCTCTTTCCTTCAGATAACATTTTGCAGTTATGACAGTTATACACTGCTCAAAAAAATGTATGGAACGTGTAATCATCACAGTATAACACCAAGTCAAATAAACTCCAGGGATTTCAGTCTGTCCAGTTGTGAATCAATGTCACCTGTTTTGATGCAAATGAAAGTGACAACAGGTACACTGGAGAGGCAACAGCTAGTCAACCCTCAAAACAGGAATAGTTTTGCTGTTGGTGGCCACAGACAATTGCGCTTTCCTAATTCTTCCTGACTGATTCTTACTTGTTTTGCATTTTGCTATTGTCCTTGTCACTGCTGGTAGCATGATGGAGTACCTGCAGCCCATTCAGGTTGCAAAAAAGGTAGTCCAGCTCCTCCAGGATGGCACATCTATATGCCGTCACAAGAAGGTTTGCTGTGTATCTCAGTACAGTCTCAAGGGCATGCAGGTGTGTCTCCCAGTACAGTCTCAAGATCATGGAGAAGATACCAAGAGACGGGCCGTTACATGAGGAGAGCTGACCAGGGCCGTAGAAGGGCATCAACACAGCAGCAGGACCATAATCTGCGCCTTTATATGGAGGAAAGGAGGAACAGGAGGAGCACTGCCAGAGCCCTAAAAAATGACCTCCAGTGGGCAAGTAGTGTGCATATTTCTGACCAACCTGTCAGAAACAGACTCCATGGGTATAGCATGAGGGCCCGACGTCCTCTAGTGGGACCTGTGCTCACAGCCCTGCACCGTGCAGCTCGATTGCCATTCTTCCAGAGAACACCCGAAATGGGACGTCCACCACTGGTGCCCCTTTCTCTTCACAGTTGAGAGCAGGAGCACAAGTGACAGATGTGAAAGAGTCTGAAGACTGCCTGCAACATCATCCAGCATGATTGATTTGGAGGTGTGTAAGTGATGGTCTGGGAAGGCATATCCTTGGAGGGTCGCACAGACCTCCACGTGCTAGCCAACGGTCTCCTGAATGCTGTTAGGTACCGGGATGAAATCCTCAGACACAGAACTTACACTGGTGCAGTGGGTCCTGAGTTTCTCCTGGTGCAGGACAATGCCCAGCCTAACGTGGCCAGAGTTTGTAGGCAGTTCCTGAACGAAGAAGGCCATTGACTGGCGCTTATTTTCCCCAGACCTGAATCCAATTGAGAACCTCTGGGATGTTATGTATCGGTGCATCCAAAACCACCAAGTAGCACCACAGACTGTCGCATGACATGGTGCGCTGACAACACCCTGGCCCAAATGCGAAGAAAACCAAGGTGCCCATTGTGGATTACAGGACGTCTAAAGGCTGCAATCAAGGCTGCCAAAATAACATTAACCATCTACATGATCTGCACAATACATGATGTGCACAACATAACCGGTAGCTGTTATAATGAATTAAATAGTTATTATGAAGAATCGACACATCAAATAGCCCTATCGTAAGCTAATAATGCACATAAAATGCGCATGGACGTTCATGAAGATATTTCTTACAGTAACGGTAAGAAATGAAATCTATTTTCCCCCTCTGATCCTCAGAGAAGTGATTTTAAAAATCTCTTGCCAGTCACCGAAGTGTTTCTGACTACCTTTTTAATTTAACTGGTGAAGCATATCTGAATATATATTTTGTTTGATTAGATTCAACTTTGTCATTGAAAAAGTACAAGTACAGTACAACGAAATGCAGTTAGCATCTAACAAGAAGTGCGAATAGAAGAGGGGAGAAAATGTACTTGTATTAAGTATATGTATGTTACAGATGTGACTTACAGGTGTGCAATGTATAGATGTGCAATGATGGCAAATGCAGTACAAATGGCAATTCTAAATGCCACTAAACATCCTCTGCAATGTATTGTCAATGAAGCTGGCAACCATATATATTTAGAGATTTACATGTTATTAGAGTATTAGTAAATTATTAAAAACCTTCTTTGATATTATTTTATTGTAATGGCTTTTTAAATGCACAATAACAATATTTATGTAATGGAAGAATATTTGATCAGCCGTTTTGAGCTAGCAACCAGAGTTGTTATTGGGATTATTTATAATTGGGATAAAATCGTAAATTGGGATTATTTTGGCCATGATAATCGTAGCATGACATTCTCATATCGTCCCACCCCTATTTGTACTACTGGATTCTGACACTGCCTTGCAAAGTCTGATAATTAGGTTTTCAGTTGTAACATGTACATGTCTACCTTGGGAACCTCATTGCTGCTATCCCTGCATTTCAGTTGCACATGCTACCCTACTTCTTCAATTTGCCTCAATTGCACATTTAGAATTGTCATATGTACCCGCACAACTATTCATCAAACTTATAACATACATTATACTTAATACTTAAATGTCCTCTATTTGCCTTCGTTGCACATGTAGAATTGCTGTTTGTAATGCATTTGCCTTCGTTGCACATCTACACATTTCGCTGATAACATACATATAATAAATACTTTTTACATTTTCTGCCCTCTTCAATACACAATTTTTTGAGCAGTGTCTTATATGTTGCACAACCCAGTTTTATTTGTAGGTGAAAGGTTGAATAAATGTACACTTTATGGTGCACATTCAATCTTATAACTTGAAGCATTCTGAATTTGTAATGTGTTTGTTTAAATGATCCAAGATCAAATATCGGACAGGTTAAGCAAACAGGGAGAGTGTCAATGAGCCAGAGAAGACTGTTATTGATGTGAATATCAATGAGAGTGGCAAAACGAAGTGTCTGCAGAGGCCAGACAAGTGACTCAACTATCAAACATATACACAGTCATTTTTACACTCGGCTAACTCCGAGTCAGCTGTGTGTGTGTGTGTGTGTGTGTGTGTGTGTTTATAGTATTTATCCTTTCTTATATACCAATAAGTAAAAAACAAACAAAAAATAATTTGTCTTTAGCATTTGTGGTGCAATCAGAAATCAAAGCTTAATTTTTTTAAATGGCAGGGAAAGGGGGTCAGCTGAGGTGGCTTGGGCATCTGTTTCGGATGCCTCCGGAACGCCTTCCTGGGAAGGTGTTCCGGTCCCGTCCCACCGGGAGGAGACCCCGGGGAAGACCTAGGACACGCTGGAGGGACTATGTCTCCCGGCTGGCCTGGGAACGCCTCGGTGTCCCCCCGGAAGAGCTAGAGGAAGTGTCTGGGGAGAGGGAAGTCTGGGCATCTCTGCTTAGACTGCTGCCCCCGCGACCCGGCCCCGGATAAGCGGAAGAAGATGATGATGATGATGATGATGGCAGGGAAAGGTGTTACATAAAAAAGTTGAAAAGGAACGTTTTAGAATTGTACATGAACATTTCATACAGGGCGTGGCTAGTTTACAAGGTGTTCCCATTAGTCATAAGATTTCCACTGTACCAATGGTTGCAACTGTATATAGTGCATCTGTACCTGTTGAAGAAAAGTCCTTAAGTGCACTGGGAGCACTGTGTCTGTGGGTGAGAACATTCCAGACAGTGTCTCCAAAGTGCCTACACTGTCGGTGTCTGTACAGTGTCCTCAAAGACAGTGTCTTCACTGGAATCCAGTTCCGCTGTATTGTCCTATCGTCACATTACAGGAATACTATCCCTTTCACGGTATCTGTATAATCTTTCATGTTCTAAATAATAGCCAAGACAGAGGCATGGGCATAACACCGCCTTAATTCCAAGAATATCTGAGTTGTTAAAGGAAGTCGTTGGCCTACTTTCCCACAGAGAATCAATACTTTTTGTATTACATTTTCTAGTCCTATTTTTGTCTCAAATAGGAGTGTTCCCAAAATTACTACATTTTGGGCTGCACGTTGGTCACAGAAGAAAAGCTATGGGGTCAGTATGATGGCTTGCTGGATACATATGCGTGTGCTAACAGCTAATTTCTCAGTTGATGCCATACTCTGCTTGCAAGAATTAGGAATCATATTTCTTACTGTCTGAACCCTTCCAGAATTACACTCAGAAGTCTATTTGTTCTGTACACCTGTACACATGCTGAAGACTTTTTTATGTCTGCTTGCCTAGGTTTTGGGGGGTTGAGGGATTGGCACATGTCATAGGCCCTAATTTGCTTCTCTCTTAAGTGTTTTTTTGCACATGGTTCTCAAATTGTTAAGCCAATCCTGTATTCTGGTGTTCTGCTTTTTGAAGATTAATCCTGCAATAACTGGGAAGACCAATCTGGAAAGTATGCATAAAGAATAAGAATAAAATATGGCCTTGATTCTGACTGTTGTTTTTTAAATGTTTATTACATCCCTCTAGCATCTAAACTAGAACAGCAGAAACAATGTATCTATGACTCTCGATGGCCTTAGCAGGTACTTTGATACAGGTAGCTAGCTTGGCAACTACGCTAATTTAATTCAATATTTGGTTTGGAATGTATTCATATAGCCAATTATGACTGTGATGTGTAATATAACCAAATGAACAAATGCTTGACTTCTTTGTGGACTAGGCTAGTATAGTGATGCCTGACAGAGAGATGGATAGGTTTAGCCTTGGTAGATGTGTACAGTGGATAACAGATACAGTAGCTGGCTTGGACATCTAGCTAATGGTTGTTTGGAATTCCCATTATATATATTTATATAAATATTTTATTCATTTGCCAAATTACTTATTTCCCTCATTAAAATGCAAATCAATGTATAACATTTTTTTTCTGGATTTTTTTTGTTATTCTGTCTCTCATTGTTCAAATAAACCTACCAATAAAATAACAGACTGATCATTTCTTTGTCAGTGGGCAAACATACAAAATCAGCAGGGAATCAAAATAATATTAATCCTCACTGTATGATATGTTACATAATGCTGAACAACACCCAAACCGGAATAACCAGAGACAATCGCTGGACCACTGTGTCTGCTGAGCATTCACAAACAACAATAAAACCAATACCCATTGAAATATATTTAGCATTTTCCTTGCCACTGTTCAGTCCATAGACACTGAATGGATAAACTCAGGGAATGGTTATTCTTTCAAAGTATTGTTACAAGCTGCAAGAATCCTGCCTCATACTGATCCGCAGTCATCCCTGGCTTGTCCGTGCATCGCATAGATAGGATGAAAAAAGGACTCTGACCTCAACCACCATTCTTGACCTTTGATATGAGGTCACTTTTGTGGAATGCAGTGTTTGGATTTAAACAACATGGGTCCCTTATGTCTGGCAAGAACTAAACACTGCATACCACAATACTGACCCCATTGCAACGGTCAAGCATGGGTGTGATGTTTGGAAGATGCTTTTCTGCATTAGAAACTTGCCTGCCATCATTGAAGGAACCATTCATTCTGCTCTGTATGTGTGAATTGTAAAAGCTATGCTGTCCACCAGTGAGCTGAATCTACTTGTGAGCTTGATCTGAAACTCACCAGTGTCATGCTGGAAGCAAATAATCCAAAACACACAAGCAAGTCTATGTCTATGGCTGAAAAGCAATTAACTCTGGGGCTGAATTTAAGCATTAAAGTTTCGAAATGGCTTAATCATTCTCTCTGCCGTTAGGATTTAGGGTGAACTTTTGTTGAACGAGAAAATGCAAGGAGGCCTATGGAAGAGGTTAGAGGTCTCTTTTTAGTGTAGTCCACTGACTGGGTCTTTCAACTTGATTGGCTGATCCTTATAACGTGATTAAAGTCATGTCAAACCAGGTCTTCAGGAATTTAGCTGAAATCCCCACCCCCCTGTAAACTTTAAAATGGTGGATGTCTTTAATAGTGATATCTATGATCTCACTGACTCCATAGTGGGAAAAATAGTGCAAAAGAACACGATATGCTACTCAAAGAAGAGGTCAAAAAAACACTGCCGGCCTCAGTTTATTTCTTCGCGTTAATTAACCTCTTTGAAAAGAAAATATATTTCAAAACAAATAATATAATAATGATAATCTGCTTGGACTAGTTTGCCAAGAAGTCAAGAGAACAATATATGGTTGCTATCTCACTGGGTACATGCATTCCACCGCTGCTTGCGCAAGCATAAGTCAAACATCTATGCACATTCAGGGTACAGACCATGTAGCTATGCCTAAGACCCCAGACATAACAAGGCATCGTAATCTCTGTTAGATATTGGTTTTGTAAAACTTGCTACATACTTTCTTCCTGCTCTTGGACATTACACATGTTGACTTGTTTGTTTTCAAACTAGAAAATAAAGTGTGAATGAGGTGCTGACTTGTAGAGGCTTTTGTCGATAATTGGTATTGTTCATGGCTGATTAGTCAGCTATCTAATAGATATATAATTGATATTGTTTAGCCTCTGAGATAGAGAGAGAAAAAGAGTGAGGAAGACAGACAGTATCCGACAGAAATAATGGGACCAGGAGATTTCTGTTGGATGGGGTAACAAGATATGCTATTGAGGGCTGGGAGAGTCCAGAACAAAACACCCCACTAAAGTGAGAATCTAATTGAATCTAATTTACATTTTCCACACCATTAGCTCATTTGTAAAACAAACTACATCAGACTCAGAGCTACCTAACGTTTTCTGTTGAAAAACCTAATTGCAGCATTTTTCAAGGTTGAAACTGAAAATAACTTCATTTTTCACAGTGAATTATATTATAAAGATGACATAGTAAAATTTATTAAAATGTAAATTACATACAGTACATTATTACCATAATAGCTGATGATTTGTTGCGGTCTCTTTATTTATGCTGTGTGTACATTTATTGAAATAGTTGTGTATTAGTTGTAAACCATGATCACCCAAATATGCATCTATAAAAAGTGAGGCATCTATTGTACAGTGCCTTATTATAACAGTGTTTATTTCCAGTCACATTGTCACAAGTAGCTACAATTGGCTAGTAGTGACAGTGCCGGGGGCAGAATGGTTTTATTTTTAGATTTGGTTTTAAAATAGATTCAGAAGCAAAACTATTTGCACAATCAACACAAAATTCCAATGACAAGCCTTATTAGAGGGGAGGCATTGACTTCATTCTGATTCAGTATTTCATCAAATGTGTTTAATAGAATGTTTCAGTCCAGAAGTAAAATTGCATCTGCATTGAAGACAAACAAATACATGTATAAAATCTGACAATGGGATATCAAGAAGCCTAGCAAGGAGATATATAGCCTAATAACCTTAACTAACTTAAACACAGGGGAACAATAATAAACTTTTGCCACATTAAACAACATATTTGATCACTAACGTTACTGCTCCCATTACATTTCTAAATGGTAATGAATAATAAGTAGCCTATTGTATGTGGTGAGGTTTGCTAATCTATTGTTGTGTAGCTGCATAGATTGAATGAGAAACAAACCAATGGTTTGCTTGTCCTCATATAATGGTCATGCAATAAAGGTCCATCTGGCTATTAATGGAGTTTACACTTTTTATTGCTATGTTATGTTGTTTCATTGCTATCCTATAGTTTATGGTTGCTCCGTGGATGACCTACTTAACTGTGTGACACCATTCTGAGCCAGAGACACTGTGACCCAGGGAAACAACATCTTTCACTGGAGTTACATAGTTTAAACAGAGAACTGTCACTATAACTACTTCCAAGAGCAACTTTGTCTTAGAATATGTAGAGTTATGTGTCAGTGTTGATGACATTTAATTGGCCTGCTAAGGCACTTAAAACTCAGGGAACATACTTTAAAGCTGTTACACTCTGAAACGTAATGAGACACTCTCTGAGCCTAACTACATCGCTAACATTAGACAATTTAATGGGAACTATAATGATACTTTTATTTTGTTAGGTTTTCCCTGAGTAAATGATTTTCTAAAAAAAAAAAATCTACACACCCCTTGCACAGTAAAATGTTGTTGCCATTTTTCCTGCCAATCTACATTAACCACATACCCAAATGTAAAGACAAAAATGTACAATGAGAAAATTACAAAAATATGTCTTCAATATCCATACTCATAACGTTGTCATGTTTTGGTGGAAATGGTAAATCTACACCAAATCTATATCAATACAACACTTCCCTTAGACCACAGGCGTCAACCCGGTTCCACAGTGCCAAGTGTCTGCAGGTTTTCACTCTCACATAGAACTCCTATGATTAATTAGGTCACTAACTAGTTAGGATCTTCCCTCACCATGGTTGTTTAAGTCTCATTTGGGCACCAATTGAAAGGAAAAACAAAGGCTCTCCGTGGAATCAGTTGGACACCTGTGCCTTAGACTTTGAGATATATCCTGTTTGTAACATTGCACTGTCTAGTAAATTAAAGTTACTTCACTATCAATACTAGCATTCAAGAGCGTCATTGGTGAAGCTACAGCACCTCTCAATAGCTAACTAGCAAAACTCAAGAGCTTGTTACCTATTTAGGATTTCTATCAAAATATAACTGTGAACAAAACACTTTTAAGGTCACTTTTCAATGTGTCATTGTAACTTTGCAACTATATTTACATGTGTAGATTAATAGAAAGTGTATGTTATTTCCTTAAAATGTCAAGTTTAAAATTGAGCAGGGGTTGTAGCCTAAAGTGTGCACTTCCACTAGCCACTGTAAATTAAAATCTAAACCTATAGTTCAATGGGATTGTCTATTTAAGAAGTGCAGTTTAATTATATTACTGGCAACATTATGACTTGGTCAATAGATCCTCTGAACGAAAGTAGTCTACACTTCTTACACTATTTTAAAAACAGAAACCATTCAGATCTGAAGCAAACTGATTGGAGCGTAAATGTACGCGGCAAATGTTACAGCCATTAATCAAGTAGTCTGGGAGAGGTAAGAATGAGAGAGCGAGAGGTCTTTCTTGATGTTCAGTTTTCGATGTATATCTCTTTTGTTTTCTTGTGATGTTGTGCATTAAAGTCTGAAACCGACATGCCAAAACGCTTTCTTCATTGGCATCTGTGTTAGTTACAGTTTGCATTATATTCAGTTGTTTTGAAAAGACCAAACAGAAACTTATTATAATAGCTTCCTATATTGCATTTGGGGGTATTTTCACTTTAATTGGGCAGAGGCATGCGGGAGAACCGTGGAAAAAGAGAACGCAGGTTTGAACCCAGGTCTTTGTCTGGGATTTGTAGCTATCAGTTTTGCCTGGGAGTGTTACCAACACACCACCGATCTGCACTGAGTTTCATTCTAGTCATTCATTATCGCCCTCTTTCGTTCCACAGATGTGTCCGGGGCAAGGGACAAAACTGAACATCACGTGAAACAGAAACTGGGCGGAAGACTATGGTAATTTATTGATGGCAGTGAAACATGTTATGGACGAGAAACACGCAAATTATAAATGTGCTCTAACAATAATGTACATCATTTGCACAACGTCTGCAGAGATCAGCATGAACACAATCACTTAATTAGTACATTATGTTCTTGAGCACTACTGTTTCAGAAATTACTTAAATACAAACCCCTAATGCTTGATGAATGCGAGTCAGAAGTCAGGCAGATTACATTTACATCATTAATAAATAAATAAAAAAAGCAAATGCCCAAGGTGTCGTAAAAGAAAACGTAAATACATTTTAGTAAGAGGTTCTGCGATAATACGGTTAGGCCTAAGTCAAAAACCGCACAATTGCATGTCACCATTACGCATGGTTTGGGAACATACTGTAGGAATGTTTTTGCGAAATAGTGTTTATTGCCTTTGTCTTCTGATTCAGAGGGTCTCGTAGACGGACGCAGATAATACCCCCTTCTTATGCACAGCCTCTATTGACGCGTAACTACCCGTGACGCGTAGAGGAGTGGTCGCCATTGCCTATATAAATCTAGTCCGCTCACCTCACGTTCAGCGAAATAGCAGATCTCCGAACGAGGGTACTGTAGCTCTATAAACCGGGGCTTGTATTTGCAAACATACTTCGGTGCGCAATCCTCGCCAGCATGATCAAGAAAATGTCACCTTCTGAGAATGACTTTAACATCCCGGCCAAAAACTGCCACCGAATGGTAATTCTGGGGTCTACAAAAGTTGGTAAAACGGCCATCATCTCCCGGTTTCTGAATGGTAAAGTCGAGGACCAGTACACACCAACTATCGAGGACTTTCACAGGAAATTGTATAGCATTCGGGGAGATGTATACCAGTTAGACATTTTGGACACATCTGGAAACCATCCCTTCCCTGCTATCAGGAGACTATCTATTTTAACTGGTAAGCTGAAATATTAATTAAATACATATGTAATAAACAAATATATGTATTATATAAAACACTTGCATGTAGATATCAAAAGTACAACTTAACTGAAATACAGACCGGCTTGCACGCGTAATATAAATGTTGTCATATGAATGCGTACTGTGCATGGAACGTATTCTATGTTAGCAGCCAAATTAATGTACGTTTCCCTTTCTCTCTCCTAAGGTGATGCTTTCATCCTGGTGTTCAGTCTGGATAACAGAGACTCATTTTACGAGGTACAGCGCCTGAAGCGTCAAATTTATGAGACCAAGTCCTGTCTCAAAAACAAAACCAAGGAGAATGTAGATGTCCCAATTGTTATTTGCGGGAACAAGTGTGACCGGGAGTTTAACCGGGAAGTTCAGAATGAGGAGATTGAGCAGCTGGTGGCTGGTGACAAACAATGCGCCTACTATGAAATCTCTGCAAAACGGAACACAAATGTTGACCAAATGTTTCAGACTCTTTTTACCATGGCCAAACTGCCCAACGAGATGAGCCCAGACTCTCACCGTAAAGTTTCCTTACAGTACTGCGAAGTCCTGCAAAACAGCAGTAGAAAGTCGTTCAGAAATAAGAAATGCAAAGACAATGAGGCATACGGGATTGTGGCACCATTTGCGCGGCGACCAAGCTTGCACAGTGACTTGATGTATATCAAAGAGAAAGCTACTGGCTGCAGTCAGGGAAAAGAGAAAGACAGATGCACCATATGCTAAGGACTTGCTTGACAATGCACATGGAGACATGTTACCAGGTGTCCTACACAGCTTTGCGGATGATACCAGCTAGGCCTATTGCAAGTATTCAGAGTTAGAGTCCATAAAGATGGTTAAAGGAGATCTGAGAACGGGTTCTGACATAGACGCCGTAAATGAAAGTGTCCGCGATTTGGCTGATTTCTCCTGTTTGTTATGACACTACGTGAGGTCAGGAGTTGTCCGTCAATGAGTTTTACTGAAATTGATGGTGATGGTCTGTGGCGCTCCACATGGTGGAAAAAATACAATAATTCCTGGAGTATACAGGTGACACCTCTTTCCATCTCTATGGCCTAACTCTGCATAACACAGAACTCCCAATTATCAGTGACAGCCAGGGGTGCCAAAACCACCAACACGTAAGCATGTGGGCGCTCTGAGGGAGCGTGGCATGGTCAGCCTGTCAGACATTTCCCTGTGGTGTAAGGGCAGTCAAATGTGATGTGACTGTAGAGTTAAGTCGCAGCTCAACAACAGCTGTAAAATATGCCTCTAGTGAATGCAGTTTGCAAAGACAAAACTATTAACATTTTGATATTTTTCTACATGGAAAAAAACTTGAATGTGTTACTGCCTTATGAACAAATATGAATGTATATTTATTATTCTTGTCAGCGTTTACATCTCATAAAAAAAGAATGAAAAGGAAATAAACAATTTTAAAAGTTTGAGTCTTTGTCATCCTTTCTGTGGTGCCACTAATGACAGTAAATTAGCACATCCTCAGACAGTTTCAGTTATACTCAAAACCATGAAACTAATACCATGGTCATCCTGATGGTTCATCAATCAGGATGACCATGGTAAGCAGTTTGACAGAAGTTCCTCATTCTTATGGTTTGTGGTATATGGTCTATATACCATGCCCCATAGGGGCATATTGGAGATATAGGCTACTAGATCCCCTTATGCCTTATTTCATTTTTGTAAACATTAACATTATAATGCAGCCTATAGGCATACCACACTAAAAACACTGTCATTCTTCATGGTAGACAATGTTATTTCTAAAAGCAGAGCAAGTAGTTACCATGCTGCATCTTATACAGAGCAGACTAGTTGGCAACTGTCAACAAGAAATAAACAGGCTTATTTTAGGCGTAACTGCATTGGAAAATCAGCAAAACTCAAGTTGAATAGTCTGCATCCACAAATCATTAACTTAAATAATTTGCTAATATAGTTCAGTATACATATTTTGTTTAGAAAACTACAAAAAAGACAAAGGGGATAGTAAATAATACTGAAATCATACCTGAAGGCAGCATTATTGACAAAAAAAAAGCCATTGTTATTGTGAAATACAATAGTGTTTGTTTTAATAACAGAGGGGGTAGAAGTCCTTAACTTATACTGTAGAATGTTTTAGGTTGGATAAGAAAATTATACAAAGCACGATATGGAGTCCCAAAACGATATCCATATGAGAAAGCTTATTTCCCACGATTCCAAATGAAGGTTCTTTAGTATTTGCCTGTTTTAAATACAAAAATATATTTCTCTTCCGTCTGTCTCTACTAGTTCAGTTAATTTCCATGTGGACTGGAAAGCGTCCTTCACGACGCTTTTGGAACCTCAAACATACACAAACTCTTGTATTTCTGCAGTAATTGATTCTTCGTGCGGACTTGCTCCCGCAGCTTCTCCAGTTCCTGCTGCTGCTCCGACGGGCTCTTGTCAATTCCTGGCATAGTTCCGATTTGTTCACGCGCATCCTGGATCCTCGTCTTCAACTTGGCTAGTTCTTGATGGACATCTTGACTATCTTTGTCCATGCTTGCCGAAGAGGGATATAATGTGGACGTTATATTAAGCAAATCATTGTCACAGATAATTCAAATTACACAACCAAAACAATCATTTGAAATGCTATATTACTGCTATTTAAACAACGTAACGTAAGCAAAGCCCAGGTGCAGTAGTAGCTTGATGCAACTGCTGTAAACAGTGTAGTCCCACAACGCGTCGGACCAAATAACGACAAATCGATCTATTACTTCTTCAATTTTTTCCAGGTCGTAACAGCATTTTACATATCTATACCAAATTCAAAGCTTACCATTTTATGATATCATGAACTACTGGGAGAAGAGAGTAATCATCGCTTTCCCGTTCCTGCTTTGTTTGCTCCGCTGCCATCATTGTCGATGCTGTTTGACAGGCGCATAAAATATACGTCAGCAGTTAGTAGCCCAGAAATGAGAGAAATAGAATCAGCCGTTGAAAGTAATTGGGACTCAACTAGCTGATCCGAAAAATAGACTAATTACGAATCGTCGTTATATTCTACTGAACCCCTAAAAGAACATCAAAATTACCGGCCCCAACAATGAATTGACACAGCAAAACAATGGGATGTAGCAAATCTCTGCTATTTGTGTTCACCCAAAACGAGGAGAATTATGTTTTTTGCTCTCTTTTATGTGTCCATATTTTGTTTGAAGTATTTTGATTTATGTCCCATCATATATATATTTTTCTCATGTGCCTTAAGGGGTTCCGTTGGCAACTATAATAATAATAATGATGCATTATATTTATATAGCGCCCAAAGACGCTGCACAAAAGTGACATGGAACAGAAAACAAACAGAAACAAAATAAATTCTATGAGAAAGCAACGAAGATTGAGAGTGTGTGATTTGACGTGTTAGGTGTGGTAGGCGATACTGAACAGATGAGTCTTGAGGCGTTGCTGGAAGATGGGGATAGTCTCAGAGTCACAGATGGTTTTGGGGAGAGAGTTCCAGAGCCTAGGAGCAACCCTTGAGAATGCCCTGTCACCAAAGCCTTTGAGTTTGGACTTGGGGATTATGAGGTGTCCTGCAGTACTGGAACAGAGTGTGTGTGTTGGTTGATATGGAAGAAGAAGGTTGGAGACTTAGGCAGGGGTGATATTGTTTATGGCTTTACATGTCAATAGGAGGATCTTGTAATTGATTCGTTGGGAGATAGGAAGCCAGTGTAACTCATAGAGGATAGGGGTGACATGCTGCCGGGACCGTGTGTGTGTGAGTAGTCTGGCTGCAGAGTTTTGAACCATTTGGAACTTATGGAGATGTAGATTTGATGCCGGTGAGTAGGGAGTTGCAGTAGTCAAGACGGGAGGTTATGAATGCATGTATTAGGGTTTCAGCAGCAGGACGGGCAAAGATGGAAGAATGAAGATTTTACAGTCTGTTTGACGTGCTGATCAAAGGAGAGTGTAGAGTCCAGAATGATGCCAAGTTTACGTGCGTGGGGGGATAGGGAAACAACAGTGTCATTGATGCTGAGATTGAAGGTGCCATATATTTGTGTATCATCAGCATAGCAGTGGAAATTTATGTTGAAGTGGATTTGACCAAGGGGAAGGATGTAGATGATGAAGAGTAGGGGACCAAGTACTAAGCCCTGGGGGACACCTTGAGTGACTGTGGCTGAATCTCAGTTTAGGCCTTTGAGTGCGATGAAATGGGTTTGGTTAGTGAGATAGGAATTTAGCCAGGAGAGTGTAGTTCCATCAACACCCAGCCCCTCAAGCCTGGTAAGCAGAATCTGGTGATTAATGGCGTTAAAGGCAGCACTCAAGTCGAGGAGAATCAGGATGTTTAGGGAACCAGCATCAGCAGAGAGAAGGTCGTTGACAAATTTGAGGAGTGCAGTTTCTGTGCTATGGATTGGCTGGAAACCAGACTGAAGAGGCTCATAGTAGGCTTGGAGCTGTGAGGCAACAATTCTTTAAAGATTTTTTTTGCCAGGAAGGGGAGGTTGGAGATGGGGCGGAAATTGTTAAGGATGGTGTTGTCTAGTCCAGGTTTCTTTAGGATGGGGGTGACAGCAGCAGCTTTGTAGCAGCAGGGGACAGTACCGTTGGTGAGGGAGAGGTTGACTATGTGGACAGAGAGCAGATAAGGAGGCTTTAAGCAGGACTGTTGGAAGAGGATCCAGAGAGCAGGTAGTATTTTTGGATGTCATTATGAGTTTTGTGATGTAAGGGGAATCAACCGGACTGAATGAGGAGAGGTGAGAGTCCTGGGCAGCGGGTGGACAAATATGGAGGTTAACAGTAGGGGGGATGTGGTAGATTAATTAGATAGTGAGGAGTTTATTGTTGTTATTTTATCTTTAAAAAACTGCAAAAAATAGTTAGCAAGTTTAGTGGAGGGGCTAGAGAGTGAGTCATTACAGGGCTGAAGTAGTTTGGGCTGAAGTAGTTTGACAGTAGAGAAGAGGGTCTTGGAGTTCATACAGGAGCTGTTGAGTTTGTTTGAGATGTAGGACGAAGCAACACTGAGGGCATCTCTGTAAGCTGAAAGGTGGTGTTTGTTGACTTCAGTGTGAACAGTGAGCCCCGATTTTCTCACCCGGCGTTCAAGGCGACGACCAACTTGCTTCATGGTTCGGAGCTCAGATGTAAACCAAAGAGGGATGAGGAGGTGAAAGAAACATGTCTAGTTTTAGTGGTGCCAGTGAGTTGAGGGAGACAGACATAGCAGTGTTGAGATGGTTAGCTTGTTCTTCAGGTGATTTGAGGGTGGAATCAATTGGAAGAGCAGAGCAGATGGCATCTGATAGTTGGAAAGGGTCAACAGCTTTGATGTTATGAAAGGAGATTATGCGCTTGTCATTGTTGTGTGGTATGTTGATTCTGTGATACGTTTCAACATTTGTGTTGAAAATCAATATTTTCTATTAGGTTTACTGTTTTCAAAGAGCTTAAAAAACTAACTGAATTAGGCTCACGCCGCATATCAGGCATTGCTGATGTCACATAAATGTAGCCTGTGTTGTTGTTTTGCGCCTGAGACATTGCCAGCTACATTATATGTTCACTGATAGATGTCATGGTTCAGGGATGAGAAGAGTTTCAGTAAGGCTGAAAAGCACAATAAATAGGTACATATGGAGGAATGCAGTCTGTTTCAGAGCAACATCATTGTACAATCATAGTGAAAACTGTGCAAATACTTGTTTTATTGTCTCAAATGTTTTATGCTTTTAAGAACAATGAGTATTTTAAATTACATTTGTATTTAAAATTCACCTGTCAATTTTTGTTTGGTGTGTAATCTATGACTATATTAAAGTTTACAAAATGTGATTTTATGTGTATGTTAAACAGTTGAAACCGAATTACTGTAATGCTCTGTACATAAAAAAAGTAATTGAGATTATGCAATTATTTTCCAAAGAAAAAACGAATTGCATCCCCCTTATAGTCTTTTAAATTAATACAATTAACTAAAATACTTATATGTATGTAATATATTTATGTAAGGTAATCATCCCATGTTTTATGAACTGAAATAAATAAATCCTAGAAGTTTTATATACAGTGGGGAGAACAAGTATTTGATACACTGCCGATTTTACAGGTTTTCCCACTTACAAAGCATGTCATTTTTATCATAGGTACCATTCAACTGTGAGTGATGTAATCTAAAACAAAAATCCAGAAAATCACATTGTATGATTTTTAAGTAATTAATTTGCATTTTATTGCATGACATAAGTATTTGATACATCAGAAAAGCAGAAGTAAATATTTGGTACAGAAACCTTTGTTTGCAATTACAGAGATCATACGTTTCCTGTAGTTCTTGACCAGGTTTGCACACACTGCAGCAGGGATTTTGGCCCACTCCTCCATACAGACCTTCTCCAGATCCTTCAGGTTTCGGGGCTGTCGCTGGGCAATACAGACTTTCAGCTCCCTCCAAAGATTTTCTATTGGGTTCAGGTCTGGAGACTGGCTAGGCCACTCCAGGACCTTGAGATTGACCATCATCTTGAACTTCTTCCCTTTTCTAATAATTGCGCCAACAAGTATCAAATGCTTGTTCTCCCCACTGTACACTCATATGTATCTATAATATTCAATACTTCATCCATACTGTTCATTCTCTTCATCCTACTCCTTCAAAAATGTATGCTAGTTTACATTTAATGTATATTACTGCCATACTTGCCATACTTATAGTATTCAATACTACTACCAATTTTGCTACTAGTTTACAGTACTGTTTTAAACTGCTGCAAAGTACATTGCAATGCCTATTATTGCTTTATCTTCTTGCTATACATTTGCTGTGTATAATTTTTTTCTCCTTAAGTTATCACTACGTAGTTGTAGTGTGCTATTCCACAATTCATAAGCTTATTACATTCATATGTATCTACTGTATAATATTCAATAATTCTACAAACTTCTGCTAGATTACATTTATGTATATTACTGCCATACATGAATCATAAATGATCAATAATACTTTCCAGATTGCTGCTAGTTTACAGTACACTTTTCTTTTAAACTGCTGCGAGTGTACAGTGTTATGTAGGTTTTTGCTTTATATTTTTTTTTGTCTGGCTATATTTTAATTATATGTTCTTCTTACTACGTAGTTGTCGCGGGCCATTAGACAATAATTTAATTGTGCAGTATGACACTGTGTTGTTCGGTGCATTTGACAAATAAAACTTGAAACCAACCTTGAGGATTTGAGATGGATATATTCAATAGAAATATATATATTTTACTTGAATGCAACTAGGAATTTCTTACCCTAACCGGAATATTAATGTTTCTTATAATGAAAGAATGGGGAAAATTTTTAACAGCAGAAACAATTTATTACATGCATCTGTGACATTAAATATTAACATATCCTCTTTAAACACACAATACAATGATTACAAAGATCCTCTGAACAAAGTACCGGAAGCCTTTCAAAATAGTCCTCTTAGCCCTATCTGGGTGGCAAAGCTCATTATCTCAACCTGCCTACAAAAGCTTATTAATTGCAGCCGGACGCTATTGTTTACAGTTTGCATTGGTGTCAATATTTTATCCAGGTCAATGCCACATTCACGGATCTAGGTCGAAGATGTATCCAGGTCAACTCTGTAGTCGAGATGTTCAGTCAGGCCTGGCAATCTAAAAAAGGTCACAGAGTATGGTGGTCACTTTGAAGTTAATTATATTATTCTTTCCCTTGGTGGTTGTGGCCAAGCGTAAGTGGAAGAGGTGAGTATAAGGGAAAGCCCTCAGGCAGACTAACGTAAAAGTGGGTCATGCGCTCCCTTACCCATTGAAGTTTCCTGCTTATGCCTATATCTGCAGAACAGTTTCCTACTTAAGTCTATAGCTACAGAATAGCTTGAAAGTCATCATTCACTGTAAGCTGTCTACTTCCTCCATTCTTGGCAGTAGCGACAAGTGGAAAGCAAGTCCAGCGATACATACGTCAGGCTGTCTTTACATTGTGTATTAGCACCAGTCAGAGACATTTGAATGAGTTGGAAAACTGACCCAGTTTTCGTATTGTCTTATCACTGAATAACAAAACACCTTTCAAGGTTTTCAAAATGTAATTCAAGACTAAATAATCACAGGAATTTATTAATTACATCATAGGCTTTAGAGTGAGTGATTCTACAACCTTTCAACCTACATACTAAGGCTAATCATCAACAAGCGATGTTATCAACATGAGGTAAACAAATCAAAATTCAAAGTTTGGTGTACACTTGTTAATCTTCACAGCTGTAGGTGGATGAACCTCCCTGGGTTGTTTGGTGTACTCCTGTGGTTGTCTTAAGCCCCCCGGACCTGACCCATATATGTTCAGGCAACCTGATGACTGGTCTTTTTAGTCCACATAATGGCAGCATTCAACTGCAGATATGGCTGAGTAACACACAGACACATTTGTGCTACGCACACACACACACACACATGCGTTCAGCCACGCTTGCACACACACAAACATGCGTTTAGCCACGCTTGAACACACACACACACACACTCACACACACACACACACAAAACCTACCAGCTGGGAGGTAAAGAGTGTGATGAAGAGGATGACTGTTCTAATTAGCTTTTTCTCTGCATATTGACCACCATTACATTCGATTGATTTGGGGAGAGCACGGCATGGATTTATGGATCTAGCTGACTCTCAAAGTCATGTTTCCTTCCAAAGATTTTATGCGACTCGAGTAATGTCTTGTAAGAAAACAAATGATGTAAGAAAAAGTATAATAAAAGTACAGCTCCGGAAAAAAATAAGAGACCACTGCACCTTTTCATTCCTTTCCAATGAAGTGAGTTTGAGTGAGGAAGTGAGTTTTGAGTGAGGAACAGAAGGGTTAAAACTAAGAGACCACTGCAAATCGAAAGGCTTCTGTTACTCACTCAACCTTCCTTTTCAACTTTTTAGGAAAGAAAACGGTGCAGTTGTCTCTTAATTGTTTCCGGAGATGTATATATTAATAAATAAGTGCAGTGGGTTCACATTTAAAAGGAAGTTCATCTAGGAATTTCAGGTGGAATTCATGTTTCTAAATTCTGTTGGTTTTCCTTTTTTTGTTGTTAATTATGCTTCAGAAACTTAAAAGACACAAACGTGAAGAAGGTATAAAACCGAAATTGTGCTCTGAATTTCTGATGCATATTTGAATAAATGGAAAACCAACTAAATCAAGAAACCAGAATTCTATGACTTCTTCCCGAGTGCAAACTCAATGCAGTTTTTCACTTATTTAATTACACAGACTTGGGAAAGTGCGATTGAACTACTTTTATGTATTATATATAAAATCTATTAATGTGTATTCATTGTCACTCTGTTCATTCAACGTGGTGGGTTCTTTTTACAGCGTGTGACCTAGCTATTGGCAAAGTTGGAAATGTGAATACTCACATGAAAATCTTTGGACTATTGATTGGAAAGTTTGTTTCTCCCCAATCCTCCAGAGCAGGAAATACACAGGCCTCCCCAAAACACTGGAAACATATTCACATACACACACACACACACATGCACGCATCCACACACCTTTGATTGACGGCTCAAAAGAAGTGAACAGCGTTAGGTAGTTGGCACATTATTACACAGTGACCTATATGGCTGTGCATAACTGGGCATTATGTGGTTGGAAAGGTGCGTTTCTTTCTTTGCTGACAGTATGCCAGAGTTTGACTCCTTGTAACTCCGCAACTGGGTCACAGGGGGATTTAAACCCCCGCTGCCAATCATTTTAGACAAAGGTGCCAGTGTTGCTGTTTAGATTTCTTATTTCATAGATAACTAAAAGGATTTATGCAATGGCAATTTTTCTGACCCAGTTATTTGGATAGAATAGGAACATTCATGTAAGCCAGGAAGTCTGCATGGATGTACGTATAATTTATTGGGCAGATTCGAAAATGGAATTTATTCTGAGCAATTTTTTGTATTGAGTCCATCCTTTGACATGTAATGACAAACGTCCTACATCTGCCCTTTGAAGCGTACATAGGAACACCATACACTTGGCTGCTCAATTGAATAGGTCATTAAGTTGGTCAGAACAAGAATGGGATATAAGAATGGAAGGGTTATTCTACAGTACATACACATGTAAGGTTAATATATATCATGTGGTAGGTATCATAGCAGGTAAGAGCCGTGGGCAGCAAGCTGAATGTGTTGGTGATTATCCCATGGATAACCATACCATAAAAACACACTTGGCTAGCCAACCAAATGCAGTAGTTAAACATACTTTTTCGAGACGCCTGTTGACGTTTTTCCATTACATGCGCATGGTGTTAACATTGCTAGCAAACCAGCTCGATCGGTAACCCATGAAATGCAGTGTTGCCAGATGGGGCTGTTTCTGTGAAAATTGACTATTTTTAATGAGGGTGCAGGCAAAACTGGACTGGGACTAGTCAATTTACAGATGGTAGATGGTATAGAAAAAATTGGGTACATGCGGTTTTATTGTGGAGTCTGCAGGTGAGTGTGCAGTTTACAGTCAGTGAAATCTGGCGACCCTGAAGACATGTCATTGCGCATACAGGACATGCTAAACTCTTGGGGGATGTAGGACCAACGCAAAACAAACGCAGACATAGTCGTTGGAAGAAGCGGTGCTGGGACGCTAGTGCCCACTGTCACAGCCTCAGCACCCCCTGATGAGATTCAAAACCTCACTATATATTTGACTTTTTGTCCACTAATGATGCATTCCATAGGCGGAAATCCCGACGCGATGCCCCCATCCTGGGGAAAACTATGATTTGTCCCCCCCAATATATCACTGTAAGTATAACTATGTAATTTCAATAATATTATTATGATGTAATGAAAGCACCTATCGACGATTATCAACGTTTAATAGCACGTTTTTAGGTTTCAAAAGATTCGCCTCACAATGGTTTGATCCACTGCCCTCCAGCCTTGAGCAGCCGCACCTTGTTCAGGTACAGTACATGCATGGGTGGGAGTCTGACAGTCTGTCGTTGGTGGCTGACTTTTAGTAATAGTTCAAACAAAGGATATGTTATACATTTATTTACTTCTAACACTCAATACAATAAAACACAAACGTCACCAGCCTTCATTTTCACTAAATTGAATTACAGGTCACACTTTATGTTAGCTAGCGGTTAGCTGACATTTGCTAGCAAGCTACAGTAACATTAACCAGTGTTTGCAGATGTTTGAATACAAGACAATTAGATAAGTTTACAGTGCAATGTACACTCACCTAAAGGATTATTAGGAACACCTGTTCAATTTCTCATTAATGCAATTATCTAATCAACCAATCACATGGCAGTTGCTTCAATGCATTTAGGGGTGTGGTCCTGGTCAAGACAATCTCCTGAACTCCAAACTGAATGTCAGAATGGGAAAGAAAGGTGATTTAAGCAATTTTGAGCGTGGCATGGTTGTTGGTGCCAGACGGGCCGGTCTGAGTATTTCACAATCTGCTCAGTTATTGGGATTTTCACGCACAACCATTTCTAGGGTTTACAAAGAATGGTGTGAAAAGGGAAAAACATCCAGTATGCGGCAGTCCTGTGGGCGAAAATGCCTTGTTGATGCTAGAGGTCAGAGGAGAATGGGCCGACTGATTCAAGCTGATAGAAGAGCAACTTTGACTGAAATAACCACTTGTTACAACCGAGGTATGCAGCAAAGCATTTGTGAAGCCACAACACGCACAACCTTGAGGCGGATGCGCTACAACAGCAGAAGACCCCACCGGGTACCACTCATCTCCAATACAAATAAGAAAAAGAAGCTACAATTTGCACGAGCTCACCAAAATTGGACAGTTGAAGACTGGAAGAATGTTGCCTGGTCTGATGAGTCTCGATTTCTGTTGAGACATTCAGATGGTAGAGTCAGAATTTGGCGTAAACAGAATGAGAACATGGATCCATCATGCCTTGTTACCACTGTGCAGGCTGGTGATGGTGGTGTAATGGTGTGGGGGATGTCTTCTTGGCACACTTTAGGCCCCCTTAGTGCCAATTGGGCATCGTTTAAATGCCATGACCTACCTGAGCATTGTTTCTGACCATGTTCACCCCTTTATGACCACCATGTACCCATCCTCTGATGGCTACTTCCAGCAGGATAATGCACCATGTCACAAAGCTCGAATCATTTCAAATTGGTTTCTTGAACATGACAATGAGTTCACTGTACTGAAATTGCCCCCACAGTCACCAGATCTCAACCCAATAGAGCATCTTTGGGATGTGGTGGAACGGGAGCTTCGTGCCCTGGATGTGCATCCCACAAATCTCCATCAACTGCAAGATGCTATCCTATCAATATGGGCCAACATTTCTAAAGAATGCTTTCAGCACCTTGTTGAATCAATGCCACGTAGAAGGCGAAAGGGGGTCAAACACAGTTTTAGTATGGTGTTCCTAATAATCCTTTAGGTGAGTGCAGTGTTCCTTAGCTGGCAAGGTGATTGTGTTTGTGTCTATCGTCTGAAAGGCACAGAGTGCACGTAGCTATTGTGAGGTTAATCCAGTAAGTTTGTTTTATGTTGGTTCACACAATAGCTGAATTTGCAGAGCTACAGTAGTGAGCCAACCGATGGCACAAACTAAAACAGTATTACAGCACTACTTTTGTTTTTTTTGCCTAGGATTATGATGCCACTGTATAATCAAAGCTAGCTATAAAGTGCTGGCTCATTCGCTCCAAATGCTAGCTGAATGTATTGACGTACTTAGATAGCTATCATCATAGTGATGAAAAAGCGCTATTACAAAATGGATGAGATTGTTAAGTGTATAGTGCTTTAGTGAGCAAGTTTATTGAGGTAAGAAATTATTTGACTCCTCATTTATTTAATAACCATATTTAAAGGTTGATGTTATGAAACTGAAGCAAGTGAAATTGTCTGCCAACTTCCTTTTCTATTGGTCAAGTTGCTGTTGATGTATGGATACTTTTACTGTAACGTCTGCTCTGCGTGGCTCATCGGCTCCCCTTCCTCTCCGGTGCTCCTCCTCTCTGGTGCTCCTCCTCGCCGGTGTACTGCAGCAGCACATTCCAAGGACGCACCTGTTTCCAATCACTGTTTTCTGTTTATATTGTGTTTGTTAGCGACCACACCTCCCTTAATGTACATTTTAGCGGCCTAAACATCTACATCGTCACAATGCGCGATCGGAATTATAGATGAATAGATCAGGGTCTATTTTTTTAAAAATGTTTTGGTCAATTTGAGATCCAGTGCTATTCAAAGAACTGGGGCTATAGCCCTGGACGCCCAGGCCTAGGGACGCCACGGTCTTGCAGATTGACTTTGACAAGTTAAAAAATATATCTGATATTCTAAAACTTTGTATCAGGTTGCATAAAGATTGGTAATAATGTACTTAATGCTGAGACAAAATTGTCTCAACTGTTTGATTTGAGAAGTAAATGTTTTCAAAAAGAGGTTTTGACATTTAACTTTTTTTTTTTTTTATGCTGTGGTATCAAACTGACTGTCATACAATTTTATTGCAACATTCTAAAACCTAGCAGTCATGTTGTAATCATGTTGTTGGACCTGAACCCCAAAGAGTGAATGCATGAACCGAGGGCAACACCTAAACATGCATTGACCGAAACGGTGATACTGGCCACGGGCCGAGAGGGCATCCCTTCCAGGGGGCCAAACCACCGCTCCAACTCTGGGGCCATGGGCACATTTCAAGCCAAACACACATCAAAGAGATCATTCAATACGAGGCATTACCCACAGGATAACGAAGAACCGCGGAACGCAACCTTGACAGTGACAAACTACAAACAATAACACACAGGGTGAATCTAACCCAAAATGTTCAGTTGAATGTCCAAGAGCAACAGATTCACCAAGAAAGGTAGAACAAATATTTATATATACTCTCTCAGGGACAACATCAGTCGAAAATGAACTCAACCTGAACAACCAGGTTTGTGAACCATAAGTAATTTTTAATTATCCAGAACACTGTTGTCACTTATTTCATCAACTTTGTGTATTTATGCATTATGCAACACAGGATTTTATCTGCAGTATTAACTGGAACTTTTAATTGTTTTTCAGCATGAATTGTCTAAGGTTAATGAGAGAAACCTTTTGTTTTAATTTGCTGCCTACTCATGTCCAGAAACACTATTCTCTCCAGACTCTTGCATTTAGTATGAGCTGTTGTATGGACAGTTTGAATTGGTAATGCACTTTAAATCCCTCATGTATTCAGAGAACAAAGGAACCTACAAAAAATAAAAACCCGCCTAGAATCATGTCCTGGGGCTAATTTTCACAAAATTATTTAACTGTTTTACCAAACAGTAGAGCATTGGGTCATGCACCATTGTTGATGTTCTTGTGTTTACTGGACTGTGTTGTCTTTCTTTTTGTTTACCATGGTAGTAATCATAATCATATCATATCAATGACAAGCTGAATTAAGAGTGGATTTGAGAAATATTATAAACCAGGTGGTTGGAATCTGGAATGCTGATTGGCATGGTATGAGACAGTTTATCATGGGTATGAAGTCACATTACTTTTAATGTAACCAGTTTATAAAAGCAATAAGGCATCTCAGCAGTTTGTGATGTATTGCCAATATACCACGGCTAAGCGCTGTGTCCAGGCACTCCACAATGCGTTGTTTCTAATAACAGGCAGGGTATATTGGACGTAAACCACAACCCCTTGTGCCTTATTGCTTAGTTATATGATGCCTGTATCACAGCATTTAATCAGACTCTTACCTCATAGACTAAAATTAGGCAAGCAATTCAATGTACAAGAATGCCTTTTACATGCTGGCTTAGTAAGTACATTTATAGTGCACTGAGAAAAAACATTTAAAAGACATATTTTCAACTTCTTAATTGAATGGCTGCATCACAAATGGTTCTGTTTACTCAGTGTGGTGTACATATGGTACATTTCACCAGGCCTGCTCACAACTGATGCCCTGGATAGAGAATAGGGGGCCATTTTAATTGAATTTAGTTTCCTATTTCAGAATAGTTGCTTTACATAGAATTAAGTACACAGATTTTCTCAGACAGCCAATACACAGTAAATATAGGTTTCTAAATGGTTAACACAAATAATGTAATTTGCAAAACAATGCCCTAAATTAATCATTACGTTCATTTAACAAAATGCCTCTGATCTCTTTAAAAAAGTTAATTGTAGAAAACCAGTAAGAGGTGT
The DNA here is from genome assembly GCF_011004845.1 of Esox lucius. NCBI lineage: Eukaryota > Metazoa > Chordata > Actinopteri > Esociformes > Esocidae > Esox > Esox lucius. Next base: position 21,359,353 of record NC_047579.1, on the reverse strand, counting down.
GCCGCAGAATAAATAAATAAATGGTGTATTGGAGTGTTTATGGGTAATTGAATGTTGTTAGGTTATGTTTCCTAAATTGTATTAATCTTGTATGCCTAGTTTCCAGCCCTTCAACACAGTAACATGTGACCCTTTGACCCTGTTGATTGGTCAAAAGCAGTGCGCTACACAAGGAACTCATTCCTACGGGGAGGAAACTGTTGGAACACAAAAGTCTAGAAGAAATGTAAAGAAATGACAAAAGGTTAAGGACTGTCAGGTCCTGGCTATGAGGATGCCCCTGGCCTCTACACTGGGGGCCATAGTCAGAACCTGGCAGGGAATCTCTGTGTTTTATTTCAGTACGGGGCAGCTGGCCTGCGTTGAGCGTTGCCTGTGATTGGGGACCCTATTTAAGGTTCCCTTATTTTCATGGTGTTGTTGGTGATTGTTTGTGTGCTGTTCCTTTTTGGTTCAATAAATCTGCCTTTTGGACCTGTTGATCTACCAACATGCCTGTGATGACTTCCGGCACCCACCAAACCGTGACAAGGACCAAAAACTGTGGAAAACCCAATAAGCTGTCTGGATCTAATGTGTGGTACTTGAAGTTAACTTCCTTTACAGACAGAAGGAAATTCAATATTGCTTGCTCAGCATCAGAGTAATCTGGCACCTAAGTACATGCTTTGATCATGAAGAAAAGTCTTACAAGAAATACTTGATAGGCAGGAAAAAGAACAAAATGCAGCAAAAATATTACAAATTCTGCAAGAAACCCAGAAGATTTTACCACAAAAATGAGGCAACAGTTGTAAGGGAGACCATGCAAAATACTGATTTGTATTTGTATTAATGTTTCTTTGTGTTTCCTTGAACTTTATCATATTTTAAGCAAATAAAGGCTGTTCAAATAAATGGTTTCAACTAAAACCCGGTTCCAATAACGTTGGGACGCTGTATAAAATGTACAGAATACAATGATTTTAACCCTATATTCAATAGACAACACCAAATGTTGAAACTAAGAAACGTCATTGTTTTTTGAAAAATATATACCCACTTGGAATTTAATGTTCACATGGGTTGCGGGAGTAAGGAACCAGGCGCAGGCGGAATGCGGTCGGTATTGGCTTTAATTAAACAAATACCACGCACGACCAAACAAAAGTAAATTGCTGACTTAAGCAGCAAAACGACTGTACATAAAGGTTCTAAAGACTTACATGTAACAGCAACACACTCAACAACGATGATGATCCACAATTGCGGGGAGCAGAGGGGAAACATTTAAACACTTACAAACGATGTGATAGTTGTGCATGGTTAAAGACAACTGACACAAAACAAGTCCGAGATAAGTTCAAACGTGATGGGAACTGAGGGTGCACGGAAGTGTGGCGCTGCTGCTCGCCGTACCGTGACACCACAACACATTTAAAAAAAAGCTGGGACAGGGGCAACCAAACACTGGAAAAGTTGTGTAATGCTAAAAAAAAAATAATAACCTGGCGGAACATCTTCATCCGCTTATCCGGTATTGGGTCGCGGGGGCAGCAGCTCCACATCTCAAAACTAAGTAGGTTAATTGGCAACAGGACAGTAACATGATAGGGTATACAACGAGCAACCCAGAGAGGATGTGTCTTTCAGAAGTAAAATGGAGAGGGGTTCAGCACTCTGTGAAGCTCTGCACAGGCAAATATTGCAACAATTTGAGAATAACATTTTTCAATGTAGAATTGCAAAGAGTTTGTGGATCTCATAATCTATGGTGTAAAATATTATAAAAAGATGAAGAAAATCCAAATAAATCTCTATACGCAAAGGACAAGGCCATAAACCAAGATACAATTCTGTAGTGGACATCACTGCATGGGCTCAGGAACACTTGGAAAAACCACTGTCCGTGAACACAATACGTCGCAGCATCCACAAATGTAACAAGATCCAGTACTGCTACCGCCTTCTCTGGGACCGAGCTCAATTCATTAAGATGGACTGAGACGAAGTGGAAAACTGTCCTGTAGTATGACAAATCAAAATGTCAAGGTATTTTTGTGAATCATGGACGCAGCGTCTTCCAGGCTAAAGAGAAGAGGGACCATCCAGCTTGTTATCAGCGCACAGTTCAAAAGCCAGCATATGTGATGGTATTCAGGTGCATTACAGTTTTTTTGGATTGCTTAAGCACGATTTTCAAAACAGGGCCCGTGTTCTCAAAACACTACACACAATTAGCACAACCACACACCCAATTAGCAAAACACTACAGATCCTTTGCATAATTAAACACTCTTGTAAAAACTATACACTTCTGTTTAAAAAACACACTTTGTTACCATATGAAACACACATGTTTCACATTACTATACTCTGTTTGCACGAGTTACATTCTGCTGTGATAAACCTAAAACACTTTTAGCACTTCTACTTCCCTATGATTAGAGTAGGCTACCATCAACAAAGTACAAATATACGGAGATAGGGTTGAGGAATGGAGAGTATGGTGGAAGATATAGGACAGTGAAATGTGGATGTTGCTGAAACCAGTTCTGAACCAGAGCAGAGCGGTGGAAAGACACATTGCATATGATCGATTTGATTTGCTGCTGTAATGTTGTGGAGGACCCCATTTTGTGTAATGGCTGCACAGAGTGTTATATTACCCCCACGTTGCCCTGGGACATTGACTATAGCCCTGTGGCCAATTATGTTTCTTCCCCTCCTTCGTGTGCTCGTCAGGTTGAACCCAGCCTCATCTATGTAAATGAACTCATGCTGGATCTCCTCTCCATCTATTCGTAAAGCTTTCTGAAGAACAGTGTCAGGCAAAATTGTGTAGTTCAGTGTAGATGTAGTATACATATTACAGTACAGTAAAAGATTGAGACAGAATGCAAGATCACACTGCTAAAGTGAATACATACCTCTGCATAATCATGCCGCAGTCGTTTCATCCTTTCGGAATTGCGCTCAAAAGGCACTCGATAAATTTGCCTCATTTGAATATGGTTTTTATTTAGGATGCGTGCCAGTGTTGATGTTGAGACCTGATGGATATCGTTGAAACTGGCGTGGTTATTGACAATGTTAGTTTGGAGCTGATTGAGTGTTATAGCATTGTTGGCCAAAACCATGTTTACTATCTCCCTCTCTTGCTGTTCTGTGAACATACCCTATCATGTTACTGTCCTGAGGCCTTCCCCCTTGTCGTTCCTGACCCTCAATCCTATGTAGAAAAAAAAAACAGTATACAATAGTACAGTCATTTCACAGGAAAAGGTAACAGAAGTGCTGATAGTGCATAGAATACAGTACTGTAAGCAGTTACTGAAACCGTGCAGATGTTTTTGATATGATGATATTTTTACAATACCTATTTCCCAGTCGAAATGTTCTTATCACACTTGCCACTGTGTATGGGCTTAGATTTGGCTGTACTCGCAGTCCAGCCTCCCTCAGCGTCAGGCCGTGGTTGACAACGTGGTCAACCAGTGTTGCGCGGATCTCATTTGTCAGATTCGGTCCTCTTTGAGCACCTTCTTGTCTTCCTCTACCTCTACCTCCAGCATGGTCTCCATCTCTTCCTCTTCCTCTGTTGATTCCTCTTCCTCCCCTTCCTCCTCCTCGTTCTCCTCCTCGTCTTACTCTTTCTCTGACTCTTTCCATTGTGCTTAAAGACCAATTAACTCACCTGCTGCTTTTTATAGTGCTTATACACCTGATTGGTGTGTCTACAATTAAGTGTTTGAACACCTGATGACTGTGTTGAACCAATTGGTTGGACGGTGCGGTAATTTGACAGTCAGTGCTTTGGTATTGCAAGGAAGTGACTTCATGATAGATTTTTGTGTGTAATGTATGTTAAGTGTGTTTAGTGTTTTGCAAATCACTGTGTGTAGAGTTTTGCAACAAGTGTGAGGTTGACAATGTGCTTATAGTTTTGCAAATATGGGCTGATGTTTTGCTTCTTGAGTGTAAGGTTTTGCTAATAGTGTACTACTTTTAATTTTAGTGTGTAAGCAATCCAAAAAAACTGTAATGCACATGGCATGGGTGATTTGCACATCTGTGAAGGCTCCATTAATGGTGACCAATATATATATATATGTTTTGGCACAACAATTGCTGTGTTCCAGATGATGTCCTTTTCAGGGATAGCCTTGCTTATTTCAGCAAGACAATGGCAAACCACATTCTGCACGTAATACAACAGCATGGCTCCGTAGAAAAAGAGTCCAGATGAAAATTACAACAAAGGAGACATGCAATCCTGTCAAGCAAGAACTACAACAATTGGTCTCCCCAGTTCCCAAATGCTTACAGAGAATTGTTAAAAGATGAGGTGATGCAACACAGTGGTAAACATGCCCCTGTCACAACCTTTTAGAAACATGTTGCTTTAAAATGGGCATATATTTTTCCAAAAACAATCACATTTCACAGTTTCAACATTTGATATGTTGTCTTTGTACTATTTTCAATTAAATCTAGGGATAAATTATTTGCATATTATTGCATTCTGTTTTTATTTGCATTTTAGGCAGCGTCCCAGCTTTTTTGGAAACATGGTTGTATTTTTTCAGGTATCCTAAGAATTTTGCATTATATGCAAAACATATGCTTAATGTAATTTGCTTTAGATAAAAGTGGCTGCTAAATTAAAGGATTGATCGTGATGTATATAATGATTCTGTTTTAGGAAAGAAAAATCATGGAGCCAAGATAATTATATCCACATGTATTAATAATAACAAAATAATAAATCAACCTATCAGGCTCTTTTAAATGTATCAAATGACAATAAGCCACCAATAGGATTTTGTATTAATCCAGTAGAGGGAAATTGGTAAACTACCCAACTGCTTAGTTTAATTTAAAATCCAAGGTCTAAGTGGCTGTGTGCCAATATTTTTGCATGTTGTTTCATTAACTAGGATGCTACTGTCAAGCATAGTCACATGAATCTATTTCAACACTTTGAATGTCTATGTTAATGGAAAAACAAATTAGATCATTTAATATCATGGTAAAAGTCCCAATTCCAAATTCACCAAAGGTAATGCAACATGCAAAAGGCATTTAGGTGTAATCCTTTAGCAGTGTGTAGTGTGTATGAAGAAGGCTGACGATTAAGCTAGCTCTTTAGGAAAATCACTCTTTATCTTTTGCCACTGAATGGTATGGCGTAAAGGCCATCACCTCGCAGTACGTAAAAAAACAGTTCTGTGAGGTAATTATTCTGACCACTTTACAGTGGACAGGTGGTTAATTTGAGTCAGAACATGTCAGTGGAGTTGTGTTAAGAATGCTTCAGTAAGAAAATGTTAGATTCACATTGTCAGTTGTAGTTGACTGATAAGCACGGTTTTGTTACCGGAGATAATTATCTGCCCTGCTGATCAGCCTCTAGCATCGTGGCTAATTATCCCAGCTAACAGCTAGACATTTCCAACCAATGCTCTTGGCAAATGTACAGACTTTAGTTCCCCTATGTATTTCCTTTGAGTGGACATGGATTCAGTCCATTGCATTCTGAGTTAAAGTTCAGCTTGCAACCCCAACACTTCCTGTTAATCGTTAGCGAAGACAGGAAGTTTTCGTTGACGTTTGCACTCACTTCGACGTAATAGCGGTACATGCACCACGCTCTAGTAGCCTGTAATGGTGTGAGTCCTTGTCTCCCGTAGCATGCTTGACCTGTTGGAAATAACAATTTATCCGTGTTACATAAGGCAGGCGAACACACTCATTTACCAAACACACAACATGCCCAGCCACACACATATACAAGTGACCGCAAGTACGCATGTGCACCCAGACCCACCATCACGAGGGGTAACTGCCAGAAAACATGCAAACTTCAATCTTCACGTAAGAAAGTCATTGATTGATGCCATTCATTTTCCACAGGAGTTTGCTAAACTGTC